>NW_012105908.1:2134954-2135273 GCF_000951045.1 Mandrillus leucophaeus
CTGATCTTTGACAAACCTGACAAAAACAAGAAATGGGGAAAGGATTCCCTATTTAATAAATGGTGCTGGGTAAACTGGCTAGCCATATGTAGAAAGCTGAAAATGGATCCTTTCCTTACACCTTATACAACAATCAATTCAAGATGGATTAAAGACTTAAATGTTAGACCTAAAACCATAAAAACCCTAGAAGAAAACCTAGGCGATACCATTCAGGACATAGACATGGGCAAGGACTTCATGACTAAAACACCAAAAGCAATGGCAACAAAAGCCAAAATTGAGAAATGGGATCTAATTAAACTAAAGAGCTTCTGCA
>NW_012105908.1:2135774-2140105 GCF_000951045.1 Mandrillus leucophaeus
TGTAAAGTAGTTCAACCATTGTGGAAGACAGTGTGGCAATTCCTCAAGGATCTAGAACTAGAAATAACATTTGACCTAGCCATCCCATTACTGGGCATATACCCAAAGGATTATAAATCATGCTGCTATAAAGATACATGCACACGTATGTTTATTGTAGCACTATTCACAATAGCAAAGACTTGGAACCAACCCAAATGTCCATCAATGATAGATTAGATTAAGAAAATGTGGCACATATACACCATGGAATACTATGCAGCCATAAAAAAGGATGAGTTCATGTCCTTTGTAGGGACATGGATGAAGCTGGAAACCATCATCCTGAACAAACTGTCACAAGGACAGAAAACGAAACACTGCATGTTCTCACTCATAGGTGGGAATTGAACAATGAGAACACATGGACACAGGTTGGGGAACATCACACACCAGGGCCTGCCGGGGGCTAGGGGGAGTGGAGAAGGATAGCATTAGGAGATATACCTAATGTAAATGACTAGTTAACAGGTGCAGCACACCAACATGGCACGTGTATACGTATGTAACAAACCTGCACCTTGTGTACATGTACCCTAGAACTTAAAGTAAAAAAAAAAAAAAAAAGGGCCATCTGTTAGCTTCTTAAAAAGCTAAATACAACCTTACCATAGGAGCCAGCAATCATTCTCCTTGGTATTTACCCAAATGAATTGAAAACTTACAGGCACACAAATGTTTATAGTAGCTTTATTCACAATTGCCTAAACTTGGAAGCAACCAATATGTCCATCAGTAGGTGAATAGATAAGTAGACTATGGTTCATCTACACAATGGAATATTATTCAGCTATAAAAAGAAATGAGCTGTCAAGCTATGAGAAGATGTGGAGGAAACTTAAATGCATACTGCTGAGTGAAAGAAGCAAGTCTGAAAAGACTACAGTAAATACATATGATTCCACCTATATGACATTCTAGAAAAGGTAAAACTATAGATACAGTAAAAAATATTAATGGTTGCCAGGGGTTCAGTGGGAGAGAGGGAGGGGTGAATAGGTGGAGCACAGAGATTTTTAGCAGGGTGAAACTATTCTGTGTGATACTGTGATAGTGGATGCATGTCATCGTGCATTTATCAAAACCCATAGAGTGTACAGCTCAAAGAACAACCTTATTGCAAACTATGGACTTTAGTTAGTAATAATGTTTCAGCACTGGTTCATCAGTTGTGACAAACGTAGCACACCAATGCAAGATGTTAATGGAAAACCTGGGGTGGGGAGGGGAGAAGGTGAGGGAGGTGGGCATGTGGGAACTGTGCTTTCTGCTGGACTTTTTTGGAAACTTAAAACTACTCTAAAAATAAATTCCCTTAATGTTTTTAAACAACGGATTCAAGAGCAGATGTTAGAATACCGTTCTTTGTGAACTAACTGTTTTCTTGGAAGATTTCATATAATTTGCTTTTGTTTTTAAAAAAATCAAATCAGGACTGGACATGGTGGCTCACGCCTGTAATCCTAGCATTTTGGGAAGCCAAGGAGGGCATATTGCTTGAGCTCAGGAGTTTGAGAACAGCCTAGACAACATGGTGAATCCCTGTCTCTGCCAAAAATACAAAAAATCAGCCAGGCATGGTGGTGCCCGCCTGTAGTCCTAGCTACTTGGGGGGCTGAGGCAGGAGGATTGCTTGAGCCAAGGAGGTGGAGGCTGCAGTGAGCCAAGATCACGCCACTGAACTCCAGCCTGGGTGACAGAGTGAGACCTTGTCTTAAAAAAAGAAAAAAATGTCAAATCATACTTTCAGTTTATTAAAGAAACTTGCTATGTAGAAAAAGTCCATGGTGAATCTCTTTGTGATTAAAACCATTATCTCTTGTCCTTTCATCAGTGAATCTTTTTATTGATCAGATTTATATAAAGAAGCACACAGCTGCATATTAGTTAGGGGAAAAATCTCCAGTCATATGTTGAGTCCAATTTAGAAAAGTAGTTATTTGCTATCAGTTGAAGAATGCTATTCAGGACAGGTGTGTAAGGTTTTGAGACCTGTCTGACTTTTGCTTTCTTCCAAAAAAATAAAATCTTTTTTAAAACACAGAGTATACATTAAAAGGTGATCAGCGACTTTTATTTTTCTACTGATTGTCTTAGAAATTGGCAGTAAAACTCCCCTACCCCGCCCCCAAGAAACAATATTGAGGCAGGAGAATAGGATCTGGAGGTAGGGAACATAAGGCCAATGCACACTGACCTCCTAGAACTAAATCAAATGGAAACACTTCAGCTATGACAGGAAATATCCTCACCATTTACATAAGGTGTACACCAAGTAAATGACTTTGTAACTTTACTTCATCCTCTTCATTTACATAGGACATACATCAAGTAACCCATAAACCTCTAGAGGGTATTTAAACCCCAGAAAATTCTGTAACGGGGCTCGAGTCCCTAGGCTTAGCCCATTCCCACCCTGTGGGGCGTACATCCACTTTCCATAAATCTCTGCTTGCATTACTTCTTTCTTTCCTTGCTCTGTTTATCCATTTTGCCCAATTCTTTGCTCAAGTTGTCAAGACCCTGGACACCCTCCACCGGTAACAATATGAACAATTAGTTAAACTGTTTAAGGAGGAACTCCTCCCCCTCCCCCACCACTGCCCCTTCCACAACTTTCCCCTGTTGTCCTGGAATCTCTTCCCCATGGTGCTCAGTGCCTTAAGTTACTCCTTGATCACTCAGGGCCTCTGTTGAATAATAGTGCATTTGGGTTTTCTGTTGACTCAACTCCGAGCCTCAGAACATACCTGCCATACACCCATCCCATTTTGGTCCTGCTTAGGGCTGCAAAATCTCTCCTTTTCCATCACAATTTCTCCATTTTCTCTGAAATAGCTTAGTTACTTCGAGAGGATGAAGGTGGTGGTGGTTGTATCTGGGTCTCCCCAAATTTCAGGTGGTATGTTCTATATGACCCCAAAGAATCCACATTTCCAGTATAATTGGAAATGGCGCTGCGTGGTCTTGGGATGGGTTGGTAGTTAACAAACAAACACAATCAAGACCTACTATGCATGATACTTTTTTAATTTATGTTTTAAAGTGATGATTGCCAAACTTGGGGTGGAGTGTGTGCATTGAGGGATGGGTCAGCAGAAAGAGAGTGGGGAAGTTGGATGAGCAGTGGGTCATTATTACTTCAGAAGCATTTCTAAAATAAACATGTCTAGGATCTATGTGTAACTGGCTAAACCTACTGTTTGGGTAGGGGCGGACAGGAAGGAGGAAAATGAGGGAGATGCCTTTCGACAAGAGCTTTCTAGTTAATAGGATTCTGATATGTTCTCCAGTTGAGTTTAGAGTTCCAAAAGAGATAAAAGAATAAAACTCACTTTTAAAACTTTTAAAAATTATAAAGCAAAAATAAGCCAAATGGAAACATAAACAGGTATATATGAAAAAGAAGTAATTAGAAATTCCTGAAACAAATAAAAAAAGGTCTTAACTCTGAGATCTAGTTAAAAGGAGAATTAGTAAATTATTGAAATGAGAATAGAATTGGCAGATAAGCAGTTCTAGCTAGGAGAGATATAATTGTTTCTTAAAAGTCTAATCTTCCCTGTTAAAGTCCAAGACACACCAGACACAGAAAAGCCAGTTTGCTCACTCCTTTCTCTCTCCAGAGTGATGACCCCGAAAAAGCTCCCTCTGAAGATGTCATGAGCTGCACTGGAAGTTGAACACTTGGAGTGTCTTCTTGAAATTGACCCAATAATCCTATAGATCAGGGATTGGTGGCCTGTTAGGACCCAGACCACAACGGAGGTGGTGAGCTGTGGATGGGCAAGGATTACCGCCTGAACTCCACCTTCTGTCAGATCAGCAGCAGCATTAGATTTTCATAGGAGCGCAAATCCCACTGTGAAATGCACATGTGAGGGATCTAGGTTATATGCTCCTTATGAGAATCTAATGCCTGAGGATCTGAGGTGGAACAGTTTCATCCTGAAACCATCCCCCTTACAAACCTCCCACTCCACCCCGGGACCATGGAAAAATTGTTTTCCATGAAACTAATCCCTGGCACCAAAAACATTGGGGACCATTGCCATAGATAGGTTTGTTTTTGTTTGTTTGTTTGATAAACATACAAATTGACACTCTGGTCGTAAAGCTTGAAACTTACATTTGTTTTATCTGAGTTCCTACCTCAGGAAACAACCTTCAGGTCTCTCAGAAAAAGTGCCAAAGAACTAAAACTCACTAGGTCAGGCATCTCATGTCTGACCCCCATTTATTATGGTTGCTTCCTTGCCCCTCCCTACTTCCTATCTTCTTACACATTGTTA
>NW_012105908.1:2146470-2148426 GCF_000951045.1 Mandrillus leucophaeus
AAACAGGGTCTGAAGTGGACCTCTAGCAAACTCCAACAGACCTGCAGCTGAGGGTCCTGACTGTTAGAAGGAAAACTAACAAACAGAAAGGACATCCACACCAAAACCCCATCTGTATGTCACCATCATCAAAGACCAAAGGTAGATAAAACCACAAAGATAGGGAGAAACCAGAGCAGAAGAGCTGAAAATTCTAAAAACCAGAGTGCCTCTTCTCTTCCAAAGGAATGGAGCTCCTCACCAGCAACAGAACAAAGCTGGATGGAGAATGACTTTGATGAGTCAAGAGAAGAAGTTTTCAGACGATTGGTAATAACAAACTTCTCTGAGCTAAATGAAGATGCTTGAACCCATCGCAAAGAAGCTAAAAACCTTGAAAAAAGGTAGATAAATGGCTAACTAGAATAAAGAGGGTAGAGAAGTCCTTAGGTGACCTGATGGAGCTGAAAACCATGGCATGAGAACTATGTGACACATGCACAAGCTTCAGTAGCCAATTGTATCAAATGGAAGAAAGGGTATCAGTGATTGAAGATCAAATGAATGAAATGAAGCAAGAAGAGAAGTTTAGAGAAAAAAGAGTAAAAGGAAATGAACAAAGCCTCCAAGAAATATGGGACTATGTGAAAAGAACAAATCTACTTCTGATTAGTGTACCTGAAAGTGACGGGGAAAATGGAACCAAGTTGGAAAACACTCTTCAGGATATCATCCAGGAGAACTTCCCCAACCTAGCGAGGCTGGCCAACATTCAAATTCAGGAAATACAGAGAATGCCACAGAGATACTCCTTGAGAAGAGCAACTCCAAGACACATAATTGTCAGATTCACCAAAGTTGAAATGAAGGAAAAAATGCTTAAGGGCAGCGAAAGAGAAAGATTGGGTTACCCACAAAGGGAAGCCTATCAGACTAACAGTGGATCTCTCAGCAGAAACTCTACAAGCCAGAAGAGAGTGGGAGCCAATATTCAACATTCTTAAGGAAAAGAATTTTCAACCCAGAATTTCATATCCAGCCAATTAAGCTTCATAAGTGATGGAGAAATAAAATACTTTACAGACAAACAAATGCTAAGAGATTTTGTTACCACCAGGCCTGCCTTATAAGAGCTCCTGAAGGAAGCACTGAACATAGAAAGGAACAACCAGTACCAGCCACTGCAAAAACATGCCAAATTTTAAAGACCATCAATACTAGGAAGAAACTGTGTCAACTAATGGGCAAAATAACCAGCTAACATCACAATAACAGAATAAAATTCACACATAACAATATTAACCTTAAATGTAAACGGGCTAAATGCTCCAATTAAAAGACACAGACTGGCAAATTGGATAAAGAGTCAAGACCCATCAGTGTGCTGTATTCAGGAGACCCATCTCACATGCAGAGACATACATAGACTCAAAATAAAAAGATGGAGGAAGATGTGCCAAGCAAATGGAAAACAAAACAAAACAACAACAACAACAACAAAAACAGGGGTTGCAATCCTAGTCTCTGATAAAACAGACTTTAAACTGATAAAGATCAAAAGAGACAAGGCCATTACATAATAGTAAAGGGATCAATTCAGGAAGAAGAGCTAACTATCCTAAATATTTATGTACCCAATACAGGAGCACCCAGGTTCATAAAGCAAGTCCTGAGACACCTACAAAGAGACTTAGACTCCCACACAATAATAATGGGAGATTTTAACACGCCACTGTCAATATTAGACAGATCCATGAGACAGAAAGTTAACAAGGATATCCAGGAATTGAACTCAGCTCAACACCAGGCAGACCTAATAGACATCTACAGAACTCTCCACCCCAAAACAACAGAATATACATTCTTCTCAGCACCACATCACACTTATTCCAAAATTGACCACATAGTTGAAAGTAAAGCACTCCTCAGCAAACGTAAAAGAACAGATATTATAACAAACTCTCTCTCAGACCACAG
>NW_012105908.1:2148476-2214942 GCF_000951045.1 Mandrillus leucophaeus
AAAAAAAAAATTCCTCTTCTCGGTGGCTTAGGAAGTGCTGTGTGTATCCTGTCTCTTATACACATCTAGATGTGTATAAGAGACAGTCTGTCGCCTCAGAAAAGCTAGAAAACAATTTTTTAGCAGGAAAACACAAATTTTTAACAGGATAGAGGTCAAAAAGGAAGATCCCTTTCACAGAATGACAGAGAACACGGAAGTCCATCCAATTAGGTCCTGGCATAAGCACAAGCCCTCTCTATATTCGGAGCATACACTTCCTGTCTTTTCCAAATGTATGTATTTGATGTTTGCGTGTGTGTGTGTTGGAGGTTGGGTGGGAGAAAGGTGGATGGGGAGGAGTACCCTTCCGGCCATTAGCTTTCCTGGGCTGTTTATGATCCGTGAGAATTTTTCCAGTGGGGGCTTTTCTATTTCTGGGTCTTACATACTTGGAAACATACATATCAAAAGGTTCACAAACTCCTTGTAGCAGCTTGCAGCAAGTCGTCTCCCTTAAATTGAAGCTCTTCACCTCTGACACCAGAAACCGTTAAATCCCATGCAGCTGCGGACATGTAATGGAATATTCCATTCTGTCCTGGCTCCCTGAGTGATAACAGATAGCATGTGCACTCAGCTCTAGCTTTACCAAGAAAACAGTCATTCAGGTTTCCCCCTTCTCATAAAGAACCCATAAAGCTGCCTTGGCCACACAACAAAGGGATTTTTAAAGGGCAGGAAAGGGCTGGGTGCGATGGCTCATGCCTGTAATCCTGGCACTTTGGGAGGCCAAGGAGGGTGGATCACCTGAGGTCAGCTGGCCAACGTGGCGAAACCCCGTCTCTACTAAAAATACAAAAATTAGCCGGATGTGTTGGCACGCGCCTGTAATCCCAGCTACTTGGGAGGCTGAGGCAGGAGAATCTCTTGACCCCAGGGCGGGGAGAGGAGATGGGGGGCGGAGGTTGTGGTGAGCCGAGGTCGTGCCACTGCACTGCAGCCTGAGCAACAAGAGAGAAACTCCATCTCAAAAAAAAAAAAAAAAAAAAAAAAAAAAGGAAAAAAACAATACTAAAATTACATTTCTGGAATTTTTTTTCTGCAGTTTTTCAGGCGTCTTCTCAACGCCCACCACCCAGAGCTATTTTTTTCCTGAATTATTTTAATTAAGAATGCTTTGTCCTGGCTTTTAACATTTTTCATCAAAAAGGGAACATTTTCAAAAATGGGAATAGTAAATACTCTACTTGGCATAAGATGGGCACTTCTAAAAAGTAAAAGACACCTGAGTTTCACATAGTGGTTTGCCCCATATTGTAGAATCCTTTGTGATGTAAATTGTTCCAGGGATGGTGGCTGCATTTCTACACCAACAGATCAATGGCATTGAAGGAACAAGGAAGGGCAAGATTCCTTGCCTTGGAGACCTACTTCTGAGACCATTCTTGTGAAAAATTGTCTTTTCTTTGCTTTCAGAGAACCATAGAATTTTATTAGGCCCCACAACATTTTCTTGTCCAGTGCTTTTGAAGTTTTATAGTTTTTGACAGTGTGTGTATCAAATATGTATGTGCATGTGTAATTGGCTGTGAACTTAAAAGTATCTGAGAAAGTGTATCTGGAATTGGTTCCTTCCAGAGGTTCTTAATCTCGCTGACTTCAAGAATTAAGCCGCAGACCCTTGCAGTGAGTGTTACAGTGATGATGTGTCTGGAGTTTATTCCTTCAGCTGTTCAGATGTGTTCAGAGTTTCTTCCTTCTGGTGGGTTCCTGGTCTTGCTGACTTCAGGAGTGAAGCCGCAGACCTTGCAGTGAGCGTTACAGCTCTTAAAGGTGGCAGCGTCCTCCCGGTGGGTTTGCGGTTTCACTGACTTCAGGATTGATGCCACAGACCCTTGCCGTGAGTGTTACAGCTCATAAAACTAGTATACACCCAAAGAGTGAGCAGTAGCAAGATTTACTGTTCAGAGTGAAAAAACTAAGCTTCTACATCATGGAACAGCACCCTATGGGGGTTGCTGCTCCTGGCTGGGGTGGCCAGCTTTTATTCCCTTATTTGGCACCACCCACATCATGCTGATTGGTTCACTTTACAGAGCACTGATTGGTCCATTTTACAGAGTGCTGATTGGTCCATTTCACAGAGTGCTGATTGGTCCATTTACAGAGTGCTAATTGGTGCATTTACAAACATCACCATTTTTTGTGGTGATGCCTGAGAAGCAGTGCTTATTGGGTGAGGGAGAAACATTCTCTTTCCCCAAGAGTCCTTGTGTAGAATTTCTTTTTCAGCTGGTGCTTTTGACAGGGCTCCATCTCTGAGCACACTGAACATACACTATTCTTTCTTCCTATACCAGACGCGACCCAGAATCTAGTGATGCAGTCAAGATATTGACCTGGTTTTCTAAGATTATGGCAGAATAAGAATTCTGATCTTATTGTTATGACATAGCTAAAGCTGTTACACTTTGACTTTAGTTGGTTTTTCCGGGATGGAATGGGTTTTCGATTGCTTTCTTTGGTCTAGCAGGTATCAGGCAGGTTTGAGCAGTGTCTACATGAGTGTTCAGGAAGAAAGGGCACCCCTATCCCTTCAGTTAGATCATCTGGATCAGCCATGCCAGTCAATAGGATGGCAGAGATTGCAGGTCCACCATCAAATCATGATATGCTGCCCCAAGGAGAAGGCTGGATTTCCCTTGCCTGGGTGGTAAGTGGTAGATAACGTGGTCCTTAACTTTGGTCTGAATAGACTCTACAGAGGGGGATTCAGAACATTTCATCCAAAAATGTGTGGTAACTCTTAGATTTCAGACCTAGAGCCCTTATGCAGTTTTCTACCATGGAGAAGTAACGTCTTAGAAATAAAATACAATTTGCCAAGAATCTCTCATAATACATGTTCTCATTAGTATAAAGCTCTCAAATTGGGTTTTTTCCCTTCATTCTGAATTTGGTTTGCAGCCATACTCACATGCACTAGGGTGCATCCATAAAGAAGGTAAAATCAAGCTGAGCTTCACTACATGGATTCCAGGAACACTGTTCTTTCCCCCGACTCCAGGCCAGGGCAGAGAGTTCCTGTGAAGATGTTGGAGTGAACTGAAGCAGTGTGGGATAGTGACAAATAACCAAATTGTACTGTTGTTTGGAGTTTTTTAAACATGAAATATCTAGGTATCTTTGCTATTATCAAAGAATGACAACCTCATTTCCATAAAGCAGTTTTCCCCACAGCAGTCTCCAAGAGCTTCTTCTCCACAAACCACCTCATCTCTGCACAGCAGGGCGCCAACAGCCAGAGGAGCCACCATCACATTCACATGCATGGATTCCACTTTGATTCTCCTTAAATAAAATGCCCAGACTCTTGAGCGACAGGAAAAACCCCATGTCCCAAAGACCTCAGCTCCAATTTCAGTCTTGAACATCAAACTTGCTATCTTTGCTCTTCATCTGAACACTTTTCCCCCAAAAAAATTAAACTTTAGATCTGGGAATTCCCTGCCCTCTTTACCTTTACAGGCTTGTAATCCACTCAGTTTAAATCTGTTATGGGCCTCAACAATCAAAACTAATAGTGAAAATGAAAAAAAAATACATCTAAAATACTTGTAATAGTGCGCTTCCAAAATATCTCATAAGCTGCAGGCAACCGTCAGCAGTCACCAGCTGTAGTTCAAAATCTGAATCACCTCATCATCACATATGTAATATTTTATCTACAACTGTGACAACTAAGAGTTGCTAAAGCTCTTTTTCTGCTACACCACCACATGTATTGTTACCAATTATACAAAATCCATGAATACCATTAAATGCTTCTTTATTTTCCCTCTATTTTAATAGAATTTTATTTTCTGATTAAGAGGAACCAAAACATGAAAAGTCTAGTTTACTCAAATCCAAATGCAACATGTAAGCAAATTTAATAAACGTATCCATGTATACGGACACACTTTCTACACACCACAAACAATAGGTTGAAACATATTCGTGCAAACACAATTCAGTTGTTTTCCATTTGGAATACACATTTGGCCCAGCATATAAAAGCTACATTAAAAGACTTAGATGTGGTAAATAACTTCAACAAAAGAAACTTTGCCTATTACTAATACAGCTAGAAAGGAGACAGGCTCAAGGTTGAGTGAGATTTGTAGTCTCTCTGCAACATGGCAACATTTCAAACAAGATAATGCCATTTCTTCCCCTCGGATAAACAACATGAGTCACTCTGTAAGCATTGAACAACTGGGCTCATAACTACCATATACCATCTGTCACCCAAATTAATGAAATCTTTGCTAATGTCACTTCCGGACTAAAAATTTCTACCTCAGTTTTTTTTTTCTTTCCCTGGAATGTAACTAAAAAGGTAACATGCTTGCAGAGACTTGTAGAATTTTGTAACAAGGACAAAAATAAACAAAAACATCTTTGTGATTCATCATTCTCAGCAATGTATTAATAACGTTTTCTGATTAAGTACAATGACTATGTTTCTCCAAAGGAAAAACTCAATAAATCAATTTTAGCCCTAATTTAACCGTAATTATTCTCTATCTGAAGCAAGTCCAGGTGATTCACTTAGAATTACCTATAGAAGGCCAGTCATGGTGGCTCATGCCTGTAATCCTAGCACTTTGGGAGGCCAAGGTGGGCGGACCACCTGAGGTCAGGAGTTCATGACCAGCCTGGCCAACATAATGAAACCCTATCTCCACTAAAATACAAAAATTAGCCAGGGGTGATGGCGGGTGCTTGTAATCCCAGTTACTCCAGTGGCTGAGACAGGAGAATTGCATGAACCAGCGAGACGGTTGCAGTGAGCCAAGGTTACGCCACTGCCCTCCAGCCTGAGCAGCTGAGCAAGACTCCGTCTCAAAAAAAAAAAGAAAAGAAAAGAAAAGAATTACCTACAGATGTTATATGTAAGTGTGTGTGTGTGTGTGTGAAATATGTAGTTATATATTATATATAACATATATATGTTTTCAGAAATCTCACAGATTTGTTATTAACAGCATTTTGTTTGATCACAAACAAACACTTTTAATTGTGGTTCCAGGCCCACATAATCAAGTAATGTTGTCTTTAAAAGCAAGTAAGTACGTTGGAATTTTTTTCCATATTTATATTAAGGTACAATTTACATACAGTAAAAGTCACGTATTTTTTCTGTGAGTTTTGAGAAACGTATACAGCCATGTCACCATCACCACAATCAAGATGTGGAATGGTTCTATCATTGCCCCTAGTGTCTTTTGTACTTAACCCCACTTCCCATCCTAACCCCTAGCCAGTGCTGATATGTTTTCTGTCCCTGTAGTTTTGTATTTAAAAGATTCTTATATAAGTGGTATCTTATATAAGTATGTAACCCTTTGAGTCTGACTTCTTTCACTTAGAAAAATGGATTTAAGATTCATCCACCTTGTTGCAGGAATCCTTTCGTTATTTTTTACTGGTGAATAGTATCACATGGTACAAATATACAGCTTGCTTATCTTTTCCTCAACTGAGGGATCTTTTCCTCAACTGAGGGATATTTGTTTCCAGTTTGGGGTGATTACAAATAAGGCCTCTAAAAAATTCACATACAAGTTATTGTATGGATATATGTTTTCATTTCTCTGAGGTAAGTACTTAGAGATAGGGCTGCTGGGTTATGCATTAAGTGTATGCATAAGTTCATTAAAAAAGGCCCAACTGGTTTCCTAAGAGGCCGAACCATTTTTCACTCCCACCTGCAAAGTATGAGAATTCCAGTTATTCCAAAGCCTCACCAACACTTGCCATTATCTGTATGATTCTATACCTTTAATAAATTATCCATGACTTCTTATACAGCTAATTCAATGTCTTTGATTTCGAATGAATGTGATTTTTATTTGCAAGGGAAAAACTCAAATCACAGAAGAAATGAACTTTATCTCCCCCCAAGTTGAGCATTTTCCCTTGAGTGGATTGACTTTCTTAGTTTCTGGGGTTCACCTTGACTTGAAACACGATCTTGTCCAAGTCCAGAGTAAAACCTGCCGCAGGTTTGTTTCTTCATGTCTTCTGGAAGCACTGCCCAGTTTCCCTGGGAACAGGGAACAGGATCCTTTTTTTTTATGCTTTGGATGCATTAGATTAATCCAGTGGAGGAACACAGAGCATGAAAACAGCATTCTAAAAAAAAAAAAGAGAGAGAAAAAAAATCTCAGTAAAGATTCTACGACCTGCAGAGAATTTGATCACATCTTCTTTGTCATTCCTGCTTCCCTGCTTCCCAGCCACCCAAACTGGACTCCTTATTCACAACTTGTGAAAATAACGACTTTATTATAAGTCACATAACAAAATGCTCATCATTTTAAAGATTACAATTTAGTGTGTATTAACAGCGTTTTGCATCTGTCATCGCTAATTTTAGAACGTTTTCATCACCCAAAAAGAAACCCCAGGTCCATTAGCAGCCTTGCCCCACATCTCCCTCCATCCAGCCCCTGAAATCACCGATGTGCTTTCTGTGTTTATGAACTTGCCTATTCCAGACATTTCATATAAATGGAATCATACAATACATGAACTTTTGTGTTGGCTTCTTTCACTTAGCGTAATGTTTTCAAGGTTCGTCATATTGTAACATGTATCACATTACTTTGTAGGGCCAAATAAAATTTCACTGCACAGCTGTAATCCACAAACAAATTTCCTTACTATTTATTTATGTACCCTCCAACTGATGATTATGTGAGTGTTTCCACTTTCTGGCTATTGTGAATATGATGTTATGAATATTCAGGGAGAAGGTTATGAATATTCATGGATGGACGTATGTTTTAAATTCTTTCGAGTTTTTACTGAGCAGAGAGTTGCTGGGTCATGTAATAACTCTATGTGAAACAGTTTGAGAAACTTCAAAACTGTTTTTCCAAAACAGCTGTGCCATTTCACTTTCCCCCCAGCAATATGTGAAGTTTCCAATTTCTCCACATCCTTTCCAACACTTGTTAGCTGTCTGTCTTTTTAATTTAGCCACCTTAGTGTGAAGTTTTGTTTCATTGTTGCTGTGAATGGTATCTCATTGCATTGCATTGCATTTCCCTAATGAATAATGATGGTAAGCATCTTTTCGTGAGTTTGGTGGCCATTTGTGTATCTTCTCTGGAGAAATGTCTATTCAAATCCTTTGCCCATTTTTAAGATAGGTTATTTGTGGTTTTATTGCTGAGTTTAAGAGTTCTGTGCATAGTTTAGATACAAGTCTTTTATTATATATAAAACTTACAAATATTTTCACCCATTCTGTGGTTTTTTCACTTTCTTGATGATGTGAAGCACAAAATATTTTGATTTTGATGAAGTCCAATTTACTCATTTGTTTATTACTTTTGCCACTTTTGGTGGCATAGCTAAGAAACCCTTGCCTAACACAAAGTCAGGAAGATTTGCTCCTAGGTTTCCTTCCAAAAGGTTTATAATTTTAGTTCTTACATTTATGTCTATGACTGGTACCTTATTCACCCATATTTACTTATTTAGAAAGCAAACTACACATATATTGTTTCCACAATTCTCCCTATCTAAATTGCAGTTTACTGATTGGGATGGTCAAACACACCTGTTTAATGATGCCATGTGATTAAATTCACTGTCACTTTACTTCTGCTTCTACAATGTTATCTATCCTGTCAGTTCCATAGAGAAAAGCAAGCTAGAGATGAGAACTCCCAAATAAATGTTTGTTCTTTTCACAAAACACTCTTTCAAGCAAAGCACTACTCTGCATGTTCTTTTTCTTCCAGAGTTTGGAAATAGGTAAATTTATATACAGTTATAAACACCATCACTGATTTTATTTCCATCCTACAGTAGCTTAAGGATCTCTGGAAATTGAAATGTGGAGTTATAAAAATGTGGTGCTCAATCTTCTAATCCTTTTGTGTCTCTATCTCTAAAACTAAAATAGAGATTGCAAATACGTAGTACTGAAACATTCCCATATTGTTCAAGACATCAAATTGTTTTGTACTAATTACCTGGAAAATTTCCCCTTTATCTTTTTTTTTCTTCCTTTTGCTTCAGCAAACAGAGATCTAGCTAATACATTACTTTTCCCTGTCCAGTTTCCCTGTTGAAAAAAAGGACACTAGTACTTATTTCCTCCTCATCTCAAGGGATTAATGCTGTGTTTGAGAAGTGTAAGCATGTTTTGCCTCAGAACTTCTAAAAAGTAAAAGTATGGAGAGCCCAGAGTGTCACTGGCACAGAGAAGCATCTCCACAGTGTTGTGTGGTATATGTTCTGATGAATAAACAACAGACTAAATTTTTTAGCACAAGAAGAATTTTGTGGAGAATAGTAGATGGTTGGAACCTATTGTTGGAATCTTCGTTTGTATAGCCTTGAAAAATTTTGAGAACACTATGCCAGAAATAGGGGTGTTCCTCAGTTTCTGTATCTTACCTGTCAAAAGAGAGTCTGCTTAGAACTAAGCATTTAGAATCATCTCAAAATCTTATCTTTTATGCGAACACTGTAAATTGTCAGATGATTGCATGATGCTTTGGCTCCTCTTTGCCCTACTCCTGAGGAAATGTTCTTACGGCATAGTGATCCAAAAAATACTTATTTGTATTTTTTTATTAATATATTATAGTAGTGCATATTTGGGGGTACATGTAATGTTTTGATGCATGTGTATAATATGTAATAATCAAATTAGGGTAATTAGGGTAGCCATTAACTCAAATATTATTTTCTTTTGTATTGGGAACATTACAGTTCTTTTCTTCTAGCTATTTTGAAATGTACAATATATTACTATTGACTAAAATTTCCTACTGTACTATGAAATATTAGAATTTATTCCTTCTATGTAATTGTATTTTTGTACCCATTAACCAGTTTCTCTTTGTTTTTCCCCTTCTGTCTTACATTCACTGCTTCTGGTAACCACCATTCTACTTTCTATCTCCATGAGGTTCGCTTTTTTGACTCCCACATATGAGGGAGAACATGCAATATTTGTCTTTCCGGGCCTGACTTATTTCACTTGACATAGTGGCCTCCACTTCTATCCATGTTGCTGCAAATGATAGGATTTCATTTTGTTTTCTTTTCCGTTGTGCATTAATACCACATTTTCTTTATTCATCCACTGATGGACTCTTAGGTTGACTTCATATCTTGGCTATTATGAATAGTGCTGTAATAAACGCAGAAGTGTAGTTAACTCTTTGGTGTACTGATTTCCTTTCTTTTGGATATATACCCATCTGTGAGATTGCTGGATCATATGGTAGTTCAATTTTTAGTTTTTTGAGGAACCTCCATACTGTTTCCCATGATAGCTGTACTACTTTACATTTCTCCCAACAGTATATGAGTGTTCCCTTTTCTTGGCATCCTCACCAGCATTTGTTATTTTTTGTCTTTTTGATAATAACCATTCTAACTGGTGTAAGATGATGTATCACCACAGTTTTGATTTACATTTGCCTGATGATTAGTAATGTTGAGCATTTTATAATGTACCTGTTAGTTATTTGTGTGTCTTTTTTTGAGAAATGTCCATTCAGATATTTTGCCCATTTTTAAATCAGATTACTTGTGTGTTTGTTGTTGTTCAGTTGTTTTGAGTTCCTTGTATATTCTGGTTATTAATCTCTTATGGAATTGATAGCTTACAAATATTTTCTCACATTCTGTGAGTCATCTCTTTATTGATTGTCTCCTTTGCTGTGCAGAAGCTTTTAAGCTTGATGTAATCCCATTTGTCTAGATTTGCTTTTGTTGCCTGTGCTTTGGAGGTCTTACACAAAATATCTTTGCCCAGACCAATGTCCTGGAGCATTTCCCCAAGGTTTTCTTCTAGTACTTTTATAGTTTCAAGTCTTACATGTAAGACTGTAATCCATTTTGAGTTGGTTTTTTGTATATGGTGAAGGATGGAGATCTAGTTTGATTCTTCTGCATGTGAATATCCAGTTTCCTAGCACTATTTATTAAAGAGACTGTCCTTTTCCAAATGTATGTTCTTTGTGCCTCTGTTGAAAATTGTTTGGCTGTAAGGGTATGGATTTATTTCTGGGTTCTCTATTCTGTTCCATTGATTTATGTGTCTGTTTTAATGTCAGCACCATGCTATTATGCCTCTAGCTTTGTTCTTTTTTGTTTTTTTTCTCGGTATTGCCTTAGCTTTTGTGGTTCCATACAAATTTTAAGATTGTTTTTCCTATTTCTGTGAAGAATGTCATTGGAATTTTGATAAGGATTGCACTGAATCTGTAGATCACTTTGGGCAGTACAGACATTTTAACAACATTAATTCTTCCAATCCATGAGCATGAAATACCTTTCCATTTTTGTATGTTTTTATTTCTTTGATTAATGTTTTATAGTTTTCCTTGTAGAGATCTTACTTCTTTGATTAAATTTATTTCTACATATATTTTTCGTAAAGTTGGAAAGAGAATTGCTTTCTTGATTTCTTTTTCAGATTGATTGCTATTAGCATATAGAAATACTACTGACTTTTGTATGTTAATTTTGTATCCTGCAACTTTAGTAAAGTTGTATACCAGTTCTAAGAGGTCTTTGCTGGAGTCTGCAAACAAGGATAATTTGATTTCTTCCTTTTTAATTCTGATGTTATTTATTTCTTTTTCTTGCCTAATTGCTCTGGCTAGAACTTCCAGTACTATGTTGAATAAAAGTAGTGGCAATGGGCATCCTTGCTTTGTTCCATACATTAACAGAAAGGATTTTAGTTTTTACTTATTCAGTGTGGTATTAGCTGTGGGCTTGTCATATATCATCTTTATCATGTTGACTTTCTAAACCCAGTTTCTTCAGGTTTTATCATGGAGGGACGTTTAATTTTATTGAAGCCTTTTTCAGCATCTGTTGAAATGACCATATGGGTTTTGACCTTCATTCTGTTGACACAATGTATCATATTAATTGATTTGTGTATGTTGAACCATTCTTGCATCCCTAGGATGAATCCCACTTGATCATAGCAAAGGAACTTCTTAATGTGTTGTTGCATTCTGTTTGCTAATATGTACTGTTGGGGATTTTTGTATCTATGTTTTTTAGGGATAGTGGTCTGTATTTTTCGCTTGTGTGTGTGTGTCCTTGTCTGGTTTTGGTATCAGGTGGCTAATATGATGAGTTTGGGAATATTACCTCCTCTTCCACTTTTGAAATAGTTTGAGTAGAATTGGTATTAGTTCTTCTTTAAATGTTTGG
Source organism: Mandrillus leucophaeus (assembly GCF_000951045.1). Lineage (NCBI taxonomy): Eukaryota > Metazoa > Chordata > Mammalia > Primates > Cercopithecidae > Mandrillus > Mandrillus leucophaeus. The sequence goes on from NW_012105908.1 coordinate 2,159,709, forward strand.
TAGAATTCATCAATGGATCCATCATTTCCTGGGCTTTTCATTGGTGGTAAACTTTTTGTTACTGCTTAGATTTTGTTACTCATTATTGGTCTGTTTGGGTTTTCCATTTCTTCATGGGTCAAACTTGATGGATTGTATGTATTAATATCAGGACTTTACCCGTTTCCTCTAGGTTGTCCAAAGATTTGTTGCATTTCTGTAGTTTCAGTGGCAATGTTTCCTTTATCATCTCTGATTTTATTTACTTGAATCCTCTCTCTTTCTTCTGTGGTTAGTCAAGCTAAATATTTGTCAATTTTATATTTTAAAAAACTTTTTCTTTTGTCAATCTTCTGTACTTTTTTAAAAGTCTCAATTTTATTTACTTATGCCCTAATCTGTATTATTTACTTCCTTCTACCAATTTTGATTTGCTTTGTTCTTGATTTTCTAGTTCCTCTAGGTGCATTGTTAGGTTGATTATTTGGAGTCTTTCTATTTTTTGATGTAAGCATTTATTGCCATAGACTTCCCTCTTAGTACCATTTTTGCTGTATCCCATAGGTTCTGGAATGTAGTGTTTCCTTTGTTTCAAGAAAATTTTAAAATTTCTTTTTCATTTATTTATTTACCCATTTGGTCATTCAGGAGCATGTTATTTTCTTTTAATGTATTAGTACAATTTTCAAAATTCATCATGTTATTGATTCTTAGTTTTATTCTGTTGTGGTTTTAAAATATGTTAAATAGATTTTGACTTTTTTGAATTTTTTGAGACTTGTTTTGTGGCTCTGCATATAGTCTGTCCTGGAGAATGTTTCATGTGTTGATAAGAAAAATGTGTATTCTGTAGCAGTTGAATGATCTGTTCTGTAAATGTTTGTTAGGTCCGTTTGTTTGAGAGTATAGTTTAATTGTAATTTTTCTTGTTGATTTTCTGCAGGATGATCTGTCCATTGCTGAAAGTGGGTGTTGAAGTCTCCTGCTATTATTGTACTGCAGTGTATCTCTCCCTTTAGATCTGTTAAGATGTGCTTTATATGTCTGGGTGCTCTGGTGTTGGGTGCACATATGTTTATTACTGTTAAACGTTTTGCTGAGTTGACTCCTTTATCATTATGTAATGACTATTTATGTCTCTTTTTACAGTTCTGACTCAAAGTTCATTTTCTCAGATATAAGTATAGCTACTTTTGCCCCTTTTTGGATTTCCTTTTGCATGCAATGCCTTTTTCCATTCCTTCACTTTCAGCCTATATGTTTATTCATAGATGAAGTGAGTTTCATATAGGTGTCACATAATTGAGTCTTGTTTTTTAATTTATTTGTTACTCTATGTTTTTTAATTGGAGAATTTAGTCCAATTACATTCAATATTATTATTAACAGGTAAGGACTTACTACTGCCTATTTGTTACTTATTTTCCTTTTGTTTTGTAACTCCTCTCTTCCTTTCTTCCAGTGTTCCTTTTTGGTTAAGTGACTTTCCTTTGTAGTATATGTTTTAATTTGTTGCGTTTTATTTTTACATTATCTATTATAGGTTTTTGCTTTGTGGTTATCATAACCTTACTAAAACATTCTGTAGTTATAACAAGTATGTAATACTGATACCAACTTAACTTTGATTGCAAGAAGAAAATAAAGAAACCTCAAAATGCAAACCTGTACACATTACCTCCATTCTCCCACGTTTTGAATTTAATTTTCATTGTCACAATTTACATTTTTTATACTGCCCACCTCTTAAGTTGTAGTTATTATTTTTAATAGCTTTGTATTTGAGTCTTTTTAGACTAAAGATATAGGCAATCTAAACACTAAGAGTACAGTATTACAATAACAATCATGTTAGGATCCTTTTGTTTCATTTTTAATAACTCCCTTTAGCGTATCTTGTTGGACAGGCCCGGTAGCTATAAATTCCCTCAGCTTTTGTTCATTTGGAAAAGTCTTTGTTACTCCATTTCTAAAGGCTAACTTTGCTATGTACAGTATTTTTGGTTGACAATTTGTTTTCTTTTTTCTTCTTTTAGCACTCTGAATATATTGTTCCACTTTCTCCTTGTCTGTAGGGTTTCTGCTGAGAAATCTGTCTCCAGTCATAGTAGATCTCCCTTGTATGTTATTTGTTTATTTTCTCTCACTGCTTTCAGGATCCTCTCTTTGACTTTGACTTTTGTGGGTTTAATTATATCTTAGGGTATTCTTATTTGGGTTGAATTTGATTGGTGACATTTGACCTTCCTGTACCTGGATATTTATTCTTCTTCAGATTTGGAAAGTTTTCTGTTATTGTTTATTTGAATAAGCTTTCTACCCCTTTTCTTCTTCAGTTCCTTCTTTAACTCCAACAACCCAAATATTTGCCCTCTTGATATTGTCCCATAGATCCTGTAAGCTTTGTTCTTTCCTTTTTATTTTTCTTCTCCTCTGACTGTGTATTTTTAAATACCCTGTCTTCTACCTTGCTGACTTTTTTTGTTTGATCAATTCTGCTTTGATGCTCTCTGTTGCATTTTTAAGTTTCATGCATTGCATTTTTCAGCTTCAGAATTCTTCAAAAAACATTTTATCTATTAATTTTTTTGATAAACTTCTGAATTTAGTTTTGTGTGTTCTTGAAGTTTGTTGAGCTTCCCTAATACAGCTATTCTTTTGAGTTCTTTGTCTCAGAGGTCCCACATTTTTATCTTTATCATTTTAGGGCTAGTCTCTGACACTTTTTTTTTTTTTTTTTTGAGACAGGGCTTTACTCTCTCACTCAGAATGGAGTAAATGTGGCTTGATCTCAGCTCACTGTGGCCTTGAACTCCCAGGCTCAGGCAATCCTCCTGACTCAGCTTCCCAACTAGCTGGGACCACAGTATATGCCAGCACAGCCGAGATGGGGTCTCATTATGTTGCCCAGGCTTGTCTCAAACTCCTGGGCTCAAGCAATTCTCCTGTTTTGGCCTCCCAAAGTGCGGATATTACAGGTGTGAGCCACCACACCCGGCCTTCTGGCACCCTTATTTTATCTGTTTGGTGAGGTCATATTTCCCTGAATATTCTTCATGCTTGTGAAAGTCTGCACATTGAGGGATCAGGTATTTATTTTAGTCTTTGTAATCTAGCTTTGTTTCTGTCTGTCCTTCAGAGGGCCTTCGAGGGACTGTAGGGCAACTGACTGTTTTGTTCCCTGAGCCTTTGACCACTGCAGCTGTCTCAGCACTAGAGATATTCTAAGTCCAGGCTTGTTGCAAGTCTCACAGGGGCTCCAAGATTGATGTAGCTTTCTGGCCAACGTGGACCTGACAAAGGCCCAGGGAAGTACTGGAGCTGTGTGGGAGTGCTGGCCAGGGACCTGAGTCAGGAAGACTGTCCTGGTGACCTAGACATGTGCCCCTCCCAGCAGGTCTCAGCAGAGAGAAAATGGGTCCCTTACTTCAGTGAAAAGGACTGGAGTTGAGACTGGGCCACATTCATATCTGCTGTTTGACAGAGGCTAGAGAGCCTTGTTTTGTCTCAAAGGGGTATGCATCACCCAGCAAGTTCTCACACAGATAGGATAGTTCCCCAACTGCAGCAGAAGTGGCCAGAGCTGACTATACCACTTCAGGATCTCTTCTGGATGGAGGATGGCATGCTTGTTACATTGGCTTAGACAAAGATGCATCTTCCAACAATTCTCTGAACATATGGTATAATTCCCTGATTTCATCAGGAGGGGCTGAAGCTGAACTGGGCCCCTCAATATTTCCTGTGAAACAGAGGCTGGAAAATCTGTCTTGTTTGCCCGTACAGGTACATGTTTTCCAGCAGGACTTAGCACAGATAAGATTATTCCCCAACTTCAGTGAGAATGGCAAGAGCTGAGACTGGGCCCCTTCAAGATCTGCTGTGAGACTGAGGCCAGAGAACCCAGTCTTGTTGTCCCACAGGGGCACCTGTCTCCTAGCAGGACGCTGCACAGACAGGATAGTTACCTGACTGCGCAGCAGGAAGGGCCAGAACTGAGACTGGGCCCTCAGGATCTGCTGTAGGACAGAGACTGGAGAGCCCATGTCATTGGTGCAGGTAGTTACGTATCTCCTAGCAGATTTCAGCACAGATGGGATAGTTCCCTCACTGCAGTGAGAGAGGCTGGAGCTGACACTGGGTCCCCTTGAGATCTACTGTGGGTTAGAGGTTGGTGAGCCCATCAGGGAGGCTCAAGCACTGAGGCAGAGAGAAGTCCCATGAGTTCCTCTGGGGAAAAGTTGCTGTGAACCACACAAAGCAGAATTTTCTTCTGACATCAGGTGTATTATATAGTCACAAGATATATAAACAGAACAAAAAATAAAAATACAAATATTCTGATGGAAAAGTTTCACGTAGGTCCAGAAGATTGCTTAATGCAAAATTGTGTTTGGAAAATAAGGAGGATTGTTAAGTCTATTCTTTCTCCGTTCTCTAAAAATCAGTGGGCTTGTTTTGCAAACTATAATCTTTATAGGTAATTATGAGGACTTGAATTTATTTTTGGTTCTAACTGCTGAGATATATTACTGGGATTTAAGTTCTGAATATTTTGACTATTTAAAAATATTTATTTATTTTAATAAACATTTAATCTATTTAGAATCTATCTTGTTTAATGGCAAAATATTCATTGCATTTTGGTTTTAGTGTTACCATGTTGAGATCTGTCATCCTTTGGTGCCACGGTTCCTTCTCTCTGAGATGCTAATTTGTGTGTCAGAGAAAACTGGAGTTGTATATCTCCAAGTACAAAAACAGATGTTGTTATTGTCCTTTCAGCCTCTTTGGCTTCATTTTTGTTATTCGTGGAACAGGCCATCAAAAATTAATGTTGAGAGATGACAAGTATCTTGGCTATTCCAGTCAGTAGCAAAAATAATAATTTTTTATGGACTTCGTACTTCCATAAGCGTGAATTATTCATGAAGTGCCAGTTTAGGTAAAAGTCTGCTCAATGATAGATTTGAGCCAGCACCAGAAAGTTTGCTAAGGAAAATTGCAATATACTACAGCCTTAGTCAAGCAGTTTAAAAAAAAAAGTATCTGCTAGAATTCAAATTCTTAAAGTGTGCAAGTTAAAATTTCAATGAGAACCATATTTTCTAATCTGGAATTGACCCTTCACATTAAATTATTAAAGACAGTGGCCTTTAGGATCTGCCAAGAAAAAAGAATGGCATTTTGCCTGAGAATTAGTTAACTTTTATTTTCCGTGTCCTAAGCAGGGAGTCAGACAGAAATCAAAGAGCAATCACCCACTCAGCTCCCCCAAGATGTGCATTTAACCACACGCTTAGAAAACAGTCCACAGTTGGTGTGTTCATTTGGCTTCAGGGAACAAAGAGGTGACAACCGCACATGCTGTCATCTAGGGGATCCTCTCCACCTAGTGTACCCTCATTTGTCTCAAAGTAGCAAACTTCCTACATAAGCCTGACTTTGCCTTTGTCTCAAGCCTTTGAAAGAAAAGGACATCAATGACATTGGGTCTGAGAAAGGGGGCTGCCATTTAAAGTCACACAACTTGTTTATTTTTTCCAAGTCAGTTTTTAGAGATAGGTTGAATCTCTGTTCCGACTCCAGCAAACGACCTTTCAGCAGTCCAGAATTAAAATGATGGGAAACTAGTGGAAAAGGAATTCAGTAAGGCAGTTAGCTCTAAGCAATGCTTATTGAATGGTGAAAATGAGAAAGTGCAATCAGAAACACAAAAAGGAAAATTCAAGCAGATGAAAGGGGGGAACTAGTGGGAGGAAGTCAGTTATAGATTTTCAGTTCTGGAGCCACAATTGATGGATGTGAAGAAATAGCCTGGAAAAACCTGTGTGGTTTAACAAATGGGCTGGGAGTGGGGATTGTCGTAAAACATTTCGAAATACAGGAATGTCCGGCATTAAATGCATTGTGAAAGCCAAGTTCAAGTCATTGAGCTGGTGTCTCTTTTGTCAGTGTCCCTTATCTTAGTGTTTATTTTCCCTTATTATTTTTGGGATTTGAAATGAGATTTTTCTAAATTGTCACATTACGACCTTCCTAGTCATGCTTGAGGACAAATCTCAAAGAAAAGTGAAAATAGATAAGCTATTCTAATGCCTAGTTTATCTTTCATTTTATTTATATCCCTTTCTGGAAATAAAAATATGTGGCTCAATCAAGGGACTTGGCTTTTATTTTGTGTGTGCACATCAAAGAAGTTAAAGACAAGTTGGGCATCACTAGAAAAGTAATATAAATTAAACATGTTTCCATTTATGTGAAAAACATGACTCTATGTACTTGCATGTCAAGCAAGATCCAGGAAAGGCCCAAAAAAGGACACTTATAGCAAGAGACAGGAGAGAAAGCCATATGGCCATAAACCAAACCTAAACATTCTGGCATAGCTGTATGAAGGATGTGATTTGAGGAGCAGGGACATTCTTACTGCTGAAATTTACATCAAGGAGGACCACCTCACTAGAGCCCAGCCCCTTAGCACAGCTTTCCAAATCCTTTGTCATTTGGCTTCTACTTTCCCCTTCAGCCTCAACTTCTCACCTATTGTCCCCTCCCTCTTCCCACCATTCCTAAGTTCTAGCTATCCTGTACTACTTTCAGTGCTCCAAAGGTGCTATGCCCCTCCCCCACCAGGATTTTGATAATATTATCTCTACCCAGCCTCAGTTAATTGCCATTTCCTCTAGGATAATATCCCTGAATCCCCTAAACATTATAAGGCATCCTTGAAAAGAGACCTAATTTGAGGTGTTCTCTTAGCCCGCATGGGTGCAAAACTTAAGGAGGCCAGTCTGCTTCTCTCCTGGGAATTTGATTTGGAAACTAAAATAATAATACATTTTAAATTAGTATTAAAAATTGGAAGAGAGGTAAACTCAGTTGGAGTGCTGTTGTGGAGAATGGAGAATTAATAATCGTAAACCTAAAAACCAGGATAAAGAGAATGAAAAAAAAATGCCCAGAATGAAGAAAATGTGCAAGATCATGTATCCTCAGGAATATAAATAACAAAAACCAGGCGCCATACTTCCCAATGGCTCCACTTCCTAATCTTTGGGTTTTGTGAGAATTACCTGTACCCATATGTTAAATTACCAATTTCTGCTACTGTTAGCAGTTTCTGTTACTTGCATCCTAATGATTCCTGACTAAGACATTGCTGTTCATGTTTACAGCACTCTGTCCTTCCTTGAGCATCACACTTTCCATTGCCTTGCAGTTAGTTACTTATTGAACAGAATTCTTCCCTGGGCTGTGCCTCCATTAGGACAAAAACTATATGTATTAGGTCACAGCACATAGAATGGTGCATTGAACATGTAAGAAAATAAATATTTATTGAATTAGTGAATGATTTCTTACAAAACTCCTTTTAATGCTACTTGGCTTGGGTGGATGATGGGACATTCTCTCCTCTGTGGCTGTCAAATGTTTCAATTCATAACCCTTGATTCTATACAACTGTGCAGTGTACAACAAGAGAAAAAAGTTCTTCAAATGGGAAGTATTATCCTATTTTTAGTGAATTTGTGTAACATCAACTAATATCACATTGGAGACCTAGGAAGGCCTTCACGGTCTTCTTCTTCCTTCTTCTTCCTTCTTCTTCCTTCTTCTTCCTTCTTCTTCCTTCTTCTTCCTTCTTCTTCCTTCTCCTCCTCCTCCTTCTTCTTCTTCTTCCTCTTCCTCTTCTTCTCCTTCTTCTCCTTCTTCTCTCCTCTTCCTCCTCCTCCTCCTTCTTCCCACTTTACAGTAGTAAAAATAGAGACCCATTGTCAAGACATAAATTGAGAACAAGAAGTTTTTGAAAGAAACTCAAATATTTTGTTCTGTAGCTGGACTTTCTTAGTTGACTGAAGAGCAGAATTACCTGGAGAAGTTTGTAAAAATGCAGATTCCTAGATGCCAATCACAATTTCTTTCTTTTTTTTTTTTGAGGCAGAGTCTCACTCTGTCGTTCAGGCTGGAGTGTAGTGGTGTGATCTCAGCTCACTGCAACCTCCATCTCCTAGGTTCAAGCGATTCTTCTGTCTCAGCCTCCCGAGTAGCTGGCATTACAGGTGTGCATCACCATATCACCATGCCCGGTTAATTTTTTAATTTTTAGTAGAGACAGGGTTTCACTGTGTTGGTCAGGATGGTCTCAAACTCCTGAGGTCAGGCAATCCGCCCGCCTCGACTTCCCAAAGTGCTGGGACTATAAGCCTGAACCACCACGCCTGGCCTGCCAACACAATTTCAATGTTAGCTTCTATTAAGCTCTTTGAATAATTCTGAGCCCCAGGGAAGTTTCTTCATCATACTCCCTTGAGTTGCTCTTAGATCAGGTTTAAAAAACATCTTTAGGAGTTATAGATATCCATAATGTAAAAATACATATATCTGATCTTAGGCTACTTGCTATCATCATTCAGGGCACCAATTTATTCCATTCACAAATAACTTATTACTTATTGTATGTGCTTTGGGAGTCTTTTCAGGAGCAGGCCTGAAGTGGGTCTTGGTTTGGGGGATCAATCTAGAAACAGCACGCTTATAAGAAAACAATAGCAATACTCAGACAATCTTCTTGATTCCATTTAATCATAAAATTTCTGCAGTGAATACTTGCCTAAGTATGAAACTGCAATACTGGCATTTAGAATATAAAGAGATATCTCTGTGTCTAATCTAACCCAAATGACATTCTGAATTCTCTCTGTGCCACTCTAAACAATGTTATAATCTAGGACTTTGTATATTATTCCTGACTATTCAGTGGGGATTGTGAAAAATGCTGTTTTGTTAAAAAGGAGATGCTTGTATATGCTAACATGTAATCAGTGATGAAGAAGAAAAAAAATGAGTCTGTTCTGTCTTACAACAGAAGTACTGACTAGGGTCACGAGAAAGGATCATAACTTACAAGTGGGTGACAAGTAACAAAAAGCTGGGAGACAGGACTGGGCAGGGGCATAAGAACCATAAAATAATGGACTGAAGGAAGATCATTGTCATAAAATACCACCAGAAAGGAATGAAGTCAATAAATTTCCTTGACTGATTTTGATATAAAAAGCATGAGGTAGTTTGGAAAAGGGCTGTTGACTGAGCAAGGGGTAGAAGTATAGTACATCAAGAAAAAGATAAAGATAAGTCTGTGAATTTAATATTTTTCATCTGCTAATGAAGAAGTTTGAATGGATAATCTCTTTTCTCTTTACCTGTCTGGTTGTTTGCTTTGCAATCAGAGTTAAGTTGTCATCAGTTTGAAGTAATGTGTTATACAATGTTATGTTTAAGCCTCATGGTAATCTCACATCAAAAGTCCTACAACAGATACACAAAAATAGAAAGCAAGAAATTGAAACATACCATGAGAGAAAAACACTTTTTAAAAAGGAAATATAGGAAGGGAGGAAGGAGTGAAGGAAGGAAGAAAAGAACTAGAAACAACCAGAAAACAAATAAAATGGCAGTAGCAGTCCTTACTTATCAACAATAACATTGAATGTAAATGGACTAAATTCTCCAATCAAAAGATGTAGCATCATTGAATGGATAGAATATAAAAGCAAGACCCAATTCTCTGTTGTCTACAAGAAATATACTTCCCCTGTAGAGACACATATAGACTAAAATAAAAGAATAGAAAAAGATATTCCATGCCAATGGAAACCCAAAAAAAGAGTAGGAGTAGCTACACTTATATAAGACAAAATAGATTTCAAGACAAAAACTATAAAATAGACTAAAAATGTCATTGTATGATGACAAAGGGGTCAAAGGGGTCAATTCAGCAAGAGAATATAACAATTGTAAATATATATGCAGCCAACACTGAAGCACCTATATATATATATATAACATAAATATTATTAGAGCTAAAGAGAGAGATAGACCCCATTACAATAATAGCTGGAGACTTCAACAGCTTACTTTCAGCATTGAACAGATCATCTGACAGAAAATCCACAAGGAAACATGGGACTTAATCTGCACTCTAGAACAAATGGACCTAATAGATATTTACAGAACATTTCATCCAGTGGCTACAGAATACACATTCTTCTCTTCAGTACATAGTTTATTCTCAAGTATAGACCATATATTATGCCATAAAACAAGTCTTACTAAATTCAAAACAATTGAAATAGTCTTCTGTATCTTCTTTGACCTCAATGAAATAAAACTAGAAATCAATAACAAGAGGAATTTTGAAAACTATACAAAAACATGGAAATTAAACAATATGCTCCTGAATGATTGGTCAATGAAAAAATTAAGAAGAAAACTTTTAAAATTCTTTAAACAAATGGAAATGGAGACACAACATACCAAAGCCTATGGGATACAGCAAAAGCACTACTAAGAGGAAAGTTTATAGCAACAAGTGCCTACATGAAAAAAGTAGAACTTCAAATAAACAATTTAATGACGCATCTTAAAGAATGAGAAAACCCAAATAGTAGAGGAAAAGAAATAGTAAAGATCAGAGCAGAAAAAAAATAAAATTGAAATTAAAAAATACAAAAGATCAATGAAACAAAAAGTTGGATGTTTGAAAAGATAAATGAAATGAACAAACCTTTAGCCAGACTTAATCAGAAAAAAAGCCAGAAAAAAAGAGAGAAGAGACAAATAAATAAAATTGGAGCTGAAAAAAGAGACATTACAACTGTTACCATGGAAATTCAAAGGATCTTTAGAGACTTCTGTGAGCAACTATATGCCAATAAATTGGAAAGCCTAGGATAAATGGATGAATTTCTAGAAGCATACAACCTACCAAGACTGAACCATGGAGAAATCCAAAACTTAAACAGACCAATAACAAGCGACAAAACCAAAGCCATAATGAAAATCTCCCAGAAAAATAAAAAAGCCCAAGACCCAATAGCTTCAATGCTGAATTTTACTGAACATTAGAGAATAACTAATACTGATCCTACTCAAACTATTCTGAACAACAGAGGAGAAAATATTTCTAAACTTATTCTTTGATGACAATATTACCCTGATACCAAAACCAGACAAAAACACATCAGAAAAAGAGAAGACTAAAGGCCAGTATCTCTGATGAACATAGATGCAAAAATCCTCAACAAAATACTAGCAAACCAAATCCAACAACACATTTAAATAATCATTTATCATGACCAAAAGGGATTTATCCCAGGGGTGCAAGGATGACTCAACATATGCAAATGTGATACAGCATATCAACAGAATGAAGGACAAAAACATATGATCATCTCAACTGATGCTGAAAAACATCTGATAAAATTCAAGATCCCTTCATGATAAAAACTCTCAAAAAACTGAGTGTAGAAGGAACATACTTGAACAATATAAAAGCCATATATGACAGAACCACAGCTAGTATCATACTGAATGGGGAAAAACTGAAAGCCTTTCCTCTGAGATCTGGAACATGACAAGGATGCTCACTTTCACCACTGCTATTGGACATAGTACTGGAAGTCCTAGCTAGAGCCATCAGACAAGAGAAAGAAATAAAGAGCATCCAAATTGGAATGGAAGAAGTCAAATTGTCTTTGTTTGCAGATGATATGCTCTTACATTTAGAAAAACCTAAGGACTCTACCAAAAGATATTAGAATTGATGAATTCAGTAAAGTTGCAGGATACAAAATCAACATATAAAAATCAGTAGTGTTGGGGCCGGGTGCGGTGGCTCATGCCTGTAATCCCAGCACTTTGGGAGGCCAAGGTGGGCAGATCACGAGGTCAGGAGATACAGACCATCCTGGCTAACACGGTGAAGCTCTGTCTCTACTAAAAAAAATACAAAAAATTAGCCAGGCGTGGTGGCAGGTGCCTTTGATTCCAGCTACTCGGTAGGCTGAGGCAGGAGAATGGCCTGAACCTGGGAGGTGGAGCTTGCAGTGAGCCGAGATTGCGCCACTGCACTCCAGCCTGGGCCACAGAGTGAGACTCTGTCTTAAAAAAAAATAATTACAATAAAAAAAATCAGTAGTGTTTCTGCATGCCAACACTGAATAATCTAAAACGGAAATCAAGAAAGTGATCCCATTTACAATAGCTACAAATAAAATAAAATACCCAGGAATAAACATAACCAAAGAAGTAAAAGATTTCTACAATGAAAACATACACTGCTGGTGGCTATGTAAAATGACACAGATACTCTGGAAAATGGTTTGACAGTTTCCCCTTATGGAACTGAAAATGTCCTTGCCATATGACTCAGCAATAGCACTCCTGAATATTTATCCTAGAGAAATAAAGAAACGTATGTTCACATAAAACCATGTGCAAGAGTATTCATAGCATCTTTATTCACACTAGCCCTAAACTGGAGAAAACTGAAATGTTCTTCAGTGGGTAAATGGATGAACAAATTGTTCTACATCCATGCCATGGCACGCTACTGAACAACAACAAAAAAGAAACAAACTATGGATATATGCAATGTGGTAGACAGAATAATGCTCCCATCTCCCCACAAAAGATGTATACTCTCTATCCCTATTACATGGCAAAAGGGTCTTTGCCGACTATTCTGGGCTTTTCTGGTTGATTCAGTCTAATCATAGAAACTCTTAAAAGCAAAAAATTTTCTGTGGTTAGAGTCGGGGAGAGATGAAGCAGAAGTCAGAGAGATCCCACGCATGAGGGGTACCCTATCTGCCATTGCTGGAGGTGCAGCACGTTAAGTATAAAAAGGATGTAGACAAGCACTAGGAGCAAAGATTAGTTCCCAGCTGACTGCCAGCAAGGAAATAGGGACCTCTGTACTACAGCTGCAAGACACTGAACTTGTCCAACAACCTGAATGAGCATGGAAGTGGATTCATCCCAAGTCTCTAGAAGGGAACACAGGGCTTGTTTTAGGCTTTATGAGATTCTAAGGAGAGGGCTGCATTGAGCCACACTGTTCCCAGACTTTTGACTTTGAGAACAATAAAAAAGAGAAGAAATGTGTGAGACAATAAATGTGGGTTGTTTTAAGTAGACAAATTTGTGGTGATTTGGAACAGTAAGAGTAAAAAGCAAACATGTGCAACAACTTTGATGGATCCCAAGAGAGGTATGCGGAGTGAATAAAGCCAGTCTCAGAAGGTTTCACCCTGAATGATGCCATTTGTATAGTGTTTTTGAAATGATAAAGTTATAGACATGGAAAACCGATTATTGGTTGCTAAAGTTTGGGGGGGAAAGAGAGGAGGTGGATTTGACTGTAAATGGGTAGCATGAAGGATCCTTGTGCTCATGGAATTATTGTGTAACTTGGCTAGCTACACAATCTATACTTGTGCTAAAATTGCATGGAGCTTGATATGGTCTGTCTCTGTGTCCCCACACAAATCTCATCTCGAATTGTAATCCCCACTTGTTGAAGGAGGGACTTGTAATCCCTACATGTCGAGGGAGGGAGGAGATTGGATCATGAGGGTCGTTCACCCTGCTGTTCTTGTGATAGTGAGTGCGTTCTCACGAGATCTGGTGGTTTTATAAGGCAGTTTCCCCTGCTCTTGCTGGCTCTCTCTTGTCTGCTGCAATGTAAGCCTTGCCTGCTTCCCCTTCCACCATGATTGTAAGTTTCCTGAAGCCTCCCCAGCCATGTGGAACTGTGAGTATAATTAAACCTATTTCCTTCATAAATTACGCAGTCTATGGACTAACACAGAGCTCAATACATACACACGTATACATACATGGGTGCATATAAGTGGGTACAATCTGAATAATGTCAATATCACTGTCACTATCTCTTTTGTGATATTGCACTATAGTTATGCAAGACATTACAATTGGGAGAAAGTGGGTTAAAGGTACAGGAATTTCTTTATTATTTCTTAGAACTAGATGTGAGTCTATAATTATCGCTAAATAAAAAAGTTAATTTAACAAAGACTTAATAGATATAAAAAACAGATTTTAAAGTATTATTTATTATTTTAAATTTATATATTTATGATACAAAAACCATTGTCCTCATTTAAACAATGGAACTAAATATATCAGATCATCATCCCTGTGACCTCAAAATGAGCTGAGGTGTAAGGTAAAGTTCACGCCACTGTTTCTTGTTGTTCGCTTGTGCTTGCATTATTACAACTGTCTTCCAGCCACAGTTTTCCTATAGGGATCTCTCTAAGACACTTCCCAATTTTATGACTGTTAGTTAAAACTAGATAATAGAATTCATGCATCCACCTAACAGGATATATCATTTTTCTATCACTGTTATAACAAATTATAGCAGAGTTAGTGGCTTAAGATAACACAAATTTGTTATCTTACCATTCTAGAGGTCACAAGCCCAAAATGGATCTCAGGGGACTAAACTCAAAGTGTCAGTAGGGCTGTGTTTTTCTGGAGGCTCTAGGGAGAATCTGTTTCCTTGCCTGCTCCAGTTTCCAGAGGCTGCCTGCATTCCTTGGCTTGTGGCCCCTTTCAAGGCCCCCTCCAAGAATCACATTACTCTGACTCTGCTTCAATCTCCACATCTCTTTCTTTGACTGTGACCCTCCTTCCTTCAACACTGGTAGTTACATTGGGCTACCTGGATAACCTCCCTATATCAAGATCCTTTACTTAATCACATCTGCACTATTCATTTTGCCATGTAAGGTAACGTATTCACAGGTTCTGATGGTTAGGACATCTTTTGGGTGGGGTGGTGAGGGAAGCGTTATTCTGCTTGTCTGCTTGTCAGTCTGTATGCTACACATACTGTAGCATATTGCCATATGCAGAATGTGTACAGATGTGTGAGGATACCACTGTCACTCTATTGTGTAGTACTATAATATTTCTGGTACACTGCCCTCAGGATATCTCAGGTACCAATTCCATGACCATTTCCTGTGCACAGTTAGAAAGGCATTGGATTTAATTCATTTATTAAATATCAGTAGGGCTTAATGTCTTTTTGGAGTTTCTGTTTGTTTAAACACAATTACGCATAGGGGTTCTAATACTCTCTTTCCATGCCTCAATGTATTGCTTTTGTACCTCTTACATTGGGTGCTCCCAGTTGGAGGTCACTGCTCTAAACAACCAGTATTTAACAACTTCTTACATCTGTATAGCAGTGTACAATTTACAGACTGTTTTCAGAAAGAGTGTCTCAGTTCATTCTGATTGCTATAGCAAAAATACCTTGGAATAGGTGGCTTAAACAACAAACATATATATTTCTCACAGTTCTGAAGGCTGAGAAGTCCAAGATCAAGGCACCACTTCTTGATTCATAGACCACTATACTCTTGCTCTGTATTTACATGGTGGAATGAGGATGAGGGAGCTCTTCTGGAACCCTTTCATAAACGTGCTAATCCCATTAGGAGAGCTCCACTCTCATGACCTGATTACTTCCCAAAGACCCCACCTCCTAATACCTTTGGGCTTAGGATTTCCACATATGAATTTGTTGGGGGGAGGATAAAAACATTTAGTCCATAGCAAAGATTGCTTTATCTCTTGAATCAATAATTCCATGCAAGCAACACTTGCAAGCAATTTCCATTTTATCAATGAGGTATCTGAAGCTCAGAGAAGTTCAGTACCTTGACTAAGGACAAAACTAAAACAGAGCCGACTGAAGAATTGCAATCTTTCATTGTAGTCCACAGTTTAATAACAACACTGAATAGGGGTTGTGGGTAAATAAGGAGTGAAATTTTCTGTCTCCAGGGAGAAGACATTCTGAGTCTTTGGGAGACACCAGTAGTAATGGCAATGAAAGCAGATAAACCTTGTTCAAAACAGGTTTATCTGATTATCAAAGCACCAACTACTGAGATATCAACTGATTTCCTCATGTTCAAAGCCTGTACACGACAAGAACCAAGTTCAGTACCAAAAATTTGTGTGGCTCAAAGAAGAAGTGGGGAGTATACAATAAAGAAAAGCTGTATTGTTCTAAGTAAATTTTCTTTTGCATTTCATGAGGTCACAAATAGTTCTAGCATTTTTTTCCCCTTGGCTTTCTTTTGGAGAGGACATTACAAATGATAGTGATTCGATGACAGACATTCTTTTTCCCCAAGTGGTTCAGAGCATTCCAAAGGAGACAAGGCTATTTTGATTCACTGGGGCTTGGGAGTCTTGGTAGGAAAAGATCTGCAGTGCTTTGCTGTCCTTCTGATAAAAGGAACAAATGTGTTCTTGAACAATCTTGAAAGGATGACACAGCTCATGGAAAATCCAGGAAATGCAGATGTTATTACTATACAAGAATCATAAGACATGATCTCAGAGATAATTTAGTACAGCATGATTGAGCAGCAGAGGAATATGGAAATTTGTAACTGATAAATAATGGCAGCTGGGTCAGATTTTGAGAGGTGGTTGGAAAGGTTTAACAGACAGATTCCTAAAGCCATTTAATGGATTTTAGCTCCAACACTGACTTATTTTAGTAAACTAAATGCTAATTTAGGCCTCATGCATCCTTTTATATATTCAATTCATGTGGCTGGAAACATTGATCTTTATATGGTTGAGGAACAATTTAATTAAACCTGTAAATAGCTCTTAAAGTACAAATAATAAGAACCAAATATTTGAAAGTGACTTCAAGACTGGCTTGCAAAGAGTGCATAAGTTTCTATTTGCTGGTGTAATTACCCATTTGCAAGAGTTGCACACACAGGCCAAATCTCCTAATTGATTTACTTAGTAACACCGAGGTCACATTACATTAGCAAGGGGAAATGGAAGGCAGAATTATTTACCTTGATACTATCAACAAGAATAAACAAATGATACTTCAGTTATCTGATTTTTTAAAGTGAGACATCTGAGGTATAATAATCTGAATTGCATTGTTACTGAATTTCACATTGATGCTAGATAGGCTCAGAGTCAGAAAGCCAATGTTTTACACAGAGACTTTAGAGACTTTTTTGTGTATGTAAGTGACTTTTATACAGCTCAATTTGCCAGTATGTCACTTACCTATTTATACATGGGCCAAGTACTTGATTAGTTTTTTAACTTTCCAGTTTTATAAAAATGAAAGTGAGAGTCAAAATCCTATTTTCATAACTGTCAACTAATTCATAGTTAACAGTAACTGGAAAATAGAACAGTGTGTAGGCATCGGACTGAACACAATGACTTTATTGGATTTTCTTTACTATAATAATATTTCTGGACTTCCCAATTTCATGGGTTTGAAAAATTTAGAAAACATCTTGCTATAAATCCATACTACAGATTACTCAAAGGGTTGGGAACACAATTCAAGAGGAAATTCTTTAGATCTGGGATAATTCACTTTTATTTTTCAAGGGCTTTTGTTTTAAGGACACCTGAAAAATCATAAAATCAGATGGGATTTAAGAGTTATTTAATCTAGTGGTACCTATGGACCAGTCATTAGATCTGTGCTGGGCTGCCTGCCTACACATTTTTAGCTAATTTCCATGTCTTCAGACAAGAAAAATGTTTTCCAAGGAAAACAGTTTTTTGGATTTTTTTTTTAAGTGCAATTTCTGGGCCCTGCCCTAGATTTTCTGACTGAGCAAATTTATAGGTGAGGCCCTGGAATCTGTATTTTTTTTAAAAGCTTCCCAGGTGATTTTGAGATCCAACCATTTGTGGAAACCACTGATGTTAGTCCAATCTCTTTGCTTTTCAGATGCAAAATCTGAGACCTGCTTTGTCCTAGATAAGCAAGTGAAGGAGAGGAATCCAGAACCCCGAGTTATAATTAATTTTTTTGTGCTTCTCACTCACTCGGCACATCTGCTGATCAAATCTTTCCCGTTCCCTCTGAACTCAGAACAGGAGGAGGTGCACATATGTCCACAACAATTTCCCAACACTAGGGAGTGTTGATTTGCTGGGGGAGCAAGTGGCATCTCCTTCCTTGGAAAATTTTAAAACCAAAAGAAAAAGTTTAACTGGCTGATAATTTATAAATGAAATCCTGTCTGAAGACAGGGAGATGGGCTAGATAATATTTTCTCTCTTCTAGCCCTAAGTTTCCATGCTCCTATAATTTAGTAAAAAAGGAACCCATTTGTACTGTCATGCACTTTCTTTTCTTTTTAAGATAGTTTCTCCAGAAACTTCCATGTGTGGAGAAACTTACTGTCTTCCTCCTTCTTCTATTTAACTTTTCTTATCTGAAAGAAGGACTACACTATAAACACCTACATATGCAAAACCCATGACTTTGGCACACACCTACCACTTTCAGATCAAACCGATAGCCTAAGTGGGCAGGCTGGCAGCTGGTTTAGCATAAATACAACAGCACCACCTTGTGTTGCGTTTCTGGGAGAATTTACCACTTCAGCAGGACAAAGACTTGGGCCAGTAGGGGTGGCTTAGGATACGGCAACTATTCCTTTACTTCCCTCCTGTGAGCAAATGCTAGCCATTTCGAGAAGCCTTTCTGTGTGTTATCAGCCTAAAATTTTCTTCTATAAATTATGTAATTTTAAAAATATATTTTAAAAACGATATATGTATTTTTTAAATATATTTTTAAAAAGATATATGTATTTTTAAAATATAAAAGGTAGCTGAGAAATGGAAATGCAGAAATAAACATATATTAATAAAAGCCTGGGCAAGCACAGTGATTTGGTAAATATCATAGAAGAAAAAGTTAATGTCAACTTTTATTGCAAAAGACTTGATGGTAAATGTACATTTAATGCTATTGTGATTTAACACTTTCTCTAAAGAGTCTCCCATATTTGGGGAGGTAGCTTTTAAACTATGTATTTGCCTATTAAGGGAAGAAAAGAATGTTTCACTTTCTCATAATCATTCTAAGTGAGCCTGGATAAAATCTTTGTTTTCCCCAAGTATAGTTGTAGATTCACATATATAAATATATAGATATGAACATATATAATATTCATATTATATCTTGTTTTCCCCAAGTATGGCTGTAGATTCATATACTGTATGTGTACATTAATAATACACATATGCACATATATATTTACATCTTCACTATGGAGCAAACTAAAAATTTAATTTGTGAATATCAACATGGGACTGAAAGACCATATTTTAAAGACCGGAAAATTGAAATATTTGCTAAACAAGTATGTCAAATGTCCGATATTTTCAACAGAAAGAACATGACTAATTAAGAAAGATTGTTTTCAGTTGTAATTTGAAATGTCAAGATTAGTGTAACAAATCATCAAATCTTTGTCTCTGAAATCATCTGGAAAATTGAGCTGAGGTCTTACAAGCTACACATTATTACAGGAAGAGAAGTTACAGGATTAGAAATTAGCAAACCGGGCATTCGGGCCCTTGCTGGGGCTGGCCATGCAGAAAAACTTACCCAGAAATTCCTGCAGAAAGCTCAGTAACGTTACTTTTAGTTGTAAAAGAGGATTTGGTCTTCAAAGTTTATTTGCCATTGTTCACCCAGTCTTTAGTGCGTATATTTACTGTACTGAGTTAATAACTTTGAATTAGACTCTACAAATAAGAAGAAAAAATTATTTCTTAGTTCCTCACATTCTTTCTTGTGAAAGACCAGACAAGTAGCACATTTGAGTAGGCAATATTTCTAATTTTTGGATAATTTTTTTGATATTGTATGCTCCAATTAAATTATAATCTAATTATAAAAATACTAAATGTGTAGTTATGAAGGGGGCACTACAATTTTAAAGACCTGTGGAATGTTCAGGTGTGAATCATGAACTTGGTGGGCTTCCAGTAAATACCAGTTGGCAAATACAGTGTTTGTCATATCAATATGAAGAAAATGTTCTTCTTTTCTTCAAACAAAGGCAATCTCAAAAACTCCTAAGGGTTATTCCATTTGTGTACTTGTCAGTCACTTGACTTCTTTCCTAATCACTGTTTTCTAGTCCCAGTTCTGTGCACAAAGGAAAGTTCTACCCTTTTCCACAACCCTGCACTCAGGATCACTCCCCATCAAATGGCACCTACCTGGAGCAGAATGTTGATTTCACACTTGCTCCAAAAGTTCTTCTCCCTTCCATTAGACTTTCACTTAAAATTTATTTTTTGGTAGAATTTAAGTTCCAGAGAGGGTATGGACTTAATTTCTAGTGGCTCTTAATTCTGTACTGCTAGCCAGATGACTTCCAGCTACATGGCTTTTTTGTCACCGGATGAAGCAATGACTGTGGATAATGGAAAAATAATAACTTTCTAGAATGGTGGAATAATTTTAGAAAGTGTTAGTGTTTACTAATTGAGTTGTGTATTAGTCTGCTTGGGCTGCCACAGCAAAATACCCCAGACTGGGAGGCTTAAAGAACAAAAGTTTAGGCCAGGCACGGTGGCTCACACTTGTAATCCCAGTCATTTGGGAGGTCAAGGCAGGTGGATCACCTGAGGTCAGGAGTTCGAGACCAGCCTGACCAACATGGTGAAACCCCAGGTCTACTAATAATACAAAAAAATTAGCCAGGCATGGTGGCTTACACCTGTAATCCCAGCTGCTTGGGAGGTTGAGGCAGGAGAATCGCTTGACCTCGGGAGGTGGAGGTTGCAGTGAACTGAGATTGTGCCGTTGCACTTCAGCCTGGTGACAGAGTGAGATCTTGTCTCAAAAAAAAAAAAAAAAAAGAAAAAAAGAAAAAAAGAACAGAACAGAACAGAAGTTTATTTTCTACAGGTTCTGCAGGATACAAATCCAAGATCCAGGTGCCAGCAGTGTTGGTTTCTGGTTGCAAATGGTCACGGTCTGGCTGTGTCCTTACATGGTGTTTTCTCTGTAAGCATGGAGAGACAGAGAGAATGCTGGTGTCTCTTCCTCTATTATAAGGGCACTAGTCTTATCAGATTAGGACCCCACCCCTATTATTTCATTTAACCTTAATTACTTCTTTGGAAAGCTTATGTCCATATATAGTCACTCTAGGGTTAGGGCTCCAACACATGGAATTTTAGGTGGGGACACAATTTAGTCCCTAATAGATGGTAACATAACTTGAACCTGGGAGGTGGGGGTTGCAGTAAGCCGAGATCGCACCACTGCACTCCAGCCTGGGTGACAGAGTGAGACTCTGTCAAAAAAAAAAAAAAAAAAAAAAAAGTCACTGAAGCTGGATATCCATAAAATGGACATAATAACACAGCCCTGTCCTAACTTGGTTCTGACAGTGTCACATAGGAAAAACGTTTTAGAGTTAGAATTGCAACCTCTTGCTTGCTTCCAAGTGCCTATTTTACATTAACTACTATGGTTTATTTTCCCAAATCTTCAACATTATGCTTCTAGAGGCAATTTTCAGAACTAGTTTTTTTTTTTTTTCTTATTTGTATGCTGACATGTTATATATGTGATAAACAAGAAGACAACAAGACAGAAATGAATTAAAGTCAATATAATCACCCCTGTTAAGCTGTTATGTGTTTCCATTAGAGCTTTACATACTAGCTCCATAGTTTAAGTTATTTCACTTCTCTGAGACCTGGCTTTTCCCCTGAAAAGATATGATTAATAGTCCCCATCTTAAACAGTTGACCTGAGGAGTAAATGAAAATACACTTACATATAAAAGATTCCATGAGGACACAGCAGGAAGGTTGCCATTTGCAAGGTTTTAGAACATAGCAGACTTCTAACAGAAACAATGTTACCCTCTGTCTTACTAAGTTTTATAGTATAATTTTCCATTGCCTGAAATCTCTAATTCTGTAAACTATCCGATCTATAAAGTAAAGTAGTTCACATGTGCATTTTGATAAAGAGTTGATTTTTGCTGCTTCTATTTTGAGGAGGAACATGCCACCACTCTTGGGTGAAGTGGCGATTTAATAAATAACTATAACACAGATGTCTGACTCACCAACTGGCTGGAGTTCTGAAAGTAAAACCATGCAAATCAAGGAGACGGTAGCAAGCCTTAAATTCTCCATTGCCTCATGGTAAATTTATCTACAACATCCTTTGGAATGCTCAGATCGCTTCTAATTATATCAAGATCATCAGTAAGTCTGCCCAAGAAAAGCCAACCTCCTCTTTCTTGGTCCAAAGGTGGATTTAAACTTTTTCAATTTCAATATCTAAAGGCAATTTTAAGAAAGTTTTCAGTGTTTTTGAAAGATTGAACTTTCCTGATTTAAATTTTTTTTTCGTTATCTTAACCAAGTTGTAAAGCTCTGAGCCTGTGGAGGAGTTGTGAAGGATAGTTTGCATATACCCATATGAAATGCACACACATAATCACATGCCAGAAATCACCACAATCACTCTTAGAGCTATGCAGTGTGACCTTGACAGGTACAGGCCCTGCCGGCACAGGAGCTTACAGATTGATGTGGTAGAAAAACATTAAAAACTACACAAATGGCCAGATGGATACAAATATGATAAGAGCCATGAAGGAAAGCATTTAGTTGAAAGCACTGCAATACAAGTGAGTCTAATATATGTCAAGTACGACACAAAGCATCTTCTTTGCACAGGTCTTACTACTTTCTAGCACACTCTTGCAGCGCTCTTAGGCAGGCAGAAATGCTGTAAGACACAGTGAGGTGAAAGTTAGGAGAAAGTAGTGATAGGATATTTTTCCTCTTAATGTAAATTGTGAAGGAAAAAATTCCTCTACAAAAATTCCCGTAGTGTAAACTCCACATTTTCAAAAGTCCTTAGATCCATGGCAAGTTTCCATGGGGCACAGATTGAACTCTCTCATGTAGAAGAATAACCTACTTGTTTTCAGAAGAAAGGCGGGAAAAGTGCCTGAAACCACACCCACTAACGATATCAACAGTTTCCAGAAGGAAGGCTCGCCCATAAGAATGGTGCCAGCTTGGCTGGACAGAGAAAGCATGATGGTGGCCCCACCCATGATGTCAGCCCTGGGCCCTGACCGTACAGAACCTTCACACTGGGGTTTTTAAGGACTAGTTGCAATCTTGTCTCCTCCCTCCCCACAGCCCAATCTCAAATGCTAACTTTGACCTTCCTTCCTGCCCCTGCTGTGTTGGTTGGCATGCCTCAGCACTGTAGCAAAAGAAAGCTGGATTTTTTCCAGGAATAGCTTCAGTCTTGCTCAGATGAAAGGCAGGATGCCAGGGTGAAGCGATTTTGTTATTAATCAGCCTTGATTTGCAGGAGATGACACAGTTGCCAGGTCTGTGCTTTAAGTATCCTTTCAGCAGTGTTGAAAGTCAAATATTATTCAGCTAGGTTCTAAGCAGGCACTTTAAATCATGCTAAAGGCTGTGCCATTTCAGTGCTAGAGACAGGAACTGAAAACGAATAATATGCTATTGGGAAACTGCGGTGAACTCTGTCATTTTGAACCCTGAGCACCTGTTTGTGCTTATAAAGCTGCGAGTTCATGTTGAGGGAGCATGGAGATATTGGAGTATAGCAGGACCGAGTCTGTCCAACTTGACTTCAAGGGCATTTAAGTGAAAATTTGCTTTAGACAGTCGATGCTGAGGAGAGAAGAGACTCTGGAAATCTATAATCTAATTCCTTGGGGAACATTTCTAGTTTAATAAGTGGTAGAATACATTGCCCATCTTAGACAATCACCTGCAAAAAATGTCCTGACCAAAATCCTGCTAGGCCATTCAAGTACTCCTAGCGTTCAATGTCGGCTCAGTGAGTGCACACTTTGACTTTTTTAATGGTGCACCATTTTTCTGGACCCATGATAAGAGTCAAGCCTACCCTTTTATAAATTGATTTTGTTTTGTTTTCTAATGAAAAGTTTTAAACAATCTATATAAATGGCATATTGTCTAAATTGTAAAGTGTCGAGATGACATTTCATTTGCTTTTTGTTCCATTGAGAAATGGAAAGTTTAAGGGCTTCAGTGTCAAATGGATCAAGATTCAGACTCCAGTTTGGATACTTATGAGCTGTGCAATTCTGAGCAGTTTGCATAACCTCTTAAAATTTCAGGTTTCAACCAGGTGTAGTGGCTCATGCCTGTAATCCCAGCACTTTGGGAGGCTGAGGCGGGTGGATCACAAGGTCAAGACATTGAGACCATCCTGGCCAACATGGTGAAACCCATCTCTACTAAAAATGCAAACATTAGCCGGGCGTGGTGACAGGCTCCTGTAGTCCCAGCTACTCGGGAGGCTGAGGAAGGAGAATCACTTGAACCAGAGAGGCGGAGGTTGCAGTGAGTCAAGATTGCGCCACTTCACTCCAGCCTGGCAACAGAGTGAGACTCCTTCTCAAAAACAAAACAAAACAAAGCAAAAACTTCAGTTTTCCTCATTTGTAAAATGGAATCATTATAACAATACCTTGCACAATCTAAAAACTTTTCAGTCACATATGCTAGAGGCCTAGCCCAGGGTATCTAAGGTGCTCCATAAATGGTGGAGAGCTGCAGAAGTAGTGGGAATAGAAGCAGCAAGAATGTTATGAACAGTATGTTGTCTTTCTGAAAGAGACTGCTCTTGACAAAAAGAATCATATACACTTCTATGGAATCTCTCAGCATTTCTAGCATGGGGTGCAGGCAATAATCAGTGCTAGTTGAAATGTGCTGACATGAATGAGTTGGGCATCAATACATTTTCCCAGCTAGGATAATGGAGCAGAGAGGCAAAGTCACCAACTATTTTCAAGAAAGAGGCATGTCAACACACAGAGTGCTTCACTAGAAACATAGAAATAAGAACTTCCTCTGTCACAAAAGGTGTGAGATACTTGAGGGTGAAGAGGGGAGCAGCGGGGGATAGAAGGTGGGGAAGGAAATGATGGAGAATCATTACAACATGGGCCAAAGAACAAGTTAGAGGGAAAGAAAAGAAGGGAACTCATATTTGCTGAGCATGATATGTCAGCACTTTATACAAAATCCTCACTCTACCCTGAAATTTAAGTCCTTTTAGCCTCAGAGAGCTTAAATAAACCAGCCCAAGGTCCCACAGTCCATAAATGGTAGAACTAAAAATTGTACTTAGGGCTCTCTGCCTTCAAATGCAGGTTCACTCACAGCTCCATGCTGCCACCCTGCCATATCAGAGTGCTCAGGATTTGTATGCCATACCAATTTCTCCTCCAGCTGCCTCCCTTTCCTCACCCTTCATATAGATGACGCATAATTTATCGTTCGAACCAAGCCACTTTGGAGACTGGAAGAGGGAGCTGTTTCTCCAGGACAACAGGCCCAACTAGCACTATCTTGGGCAACACTGGACAGTTAGTCACTACACTCAAAAGAGTTGTCTACACCCTGAACTTCCTCAGCCCTCAAAAGCACTAATAACTCTATGCTTATGCTGTTCACTCTAAATGCTCTGGATAAGGTCACCAAGGACCTCCATGTCCCTGAATCACAAAGATGTTTTTAGTCCTTTTTTATTTGACATATTAGACTATTCCTTTCTTCTTCTTCTTCTTCTTCTTCTTCCTCTTCCTCTTCCTCTTCCTCTTCTTTTTCTTCTTCACTGAGTCTCACTCTGTCACCCAGGCTGGAGTGCAGTGGCATGATCTCTGCTAATTGCAACCTTCGCCTCCCAGGTTCAAGCGATTCTACTGCCTCAGTTTCCAGAGTAGCTGGGACTACAGGTGTGCGCCACCATGCTCAGCTAATTTTTTTGTACTTTTAGTAGAGACAGGGTTTCGTCACATTGGCCAGGCTGGTGTTGAACTTCTGAGCTCAAGTGATCCACCTGCCTTGGCCTCCCAAAGTGCTGGGATTACAGGTGTGAGCCACCACCCTGTGCTGACTTGTTAGACTATTCTGATGACTTCTTTTGTTTGCTACTCCGCATCTCCTTGGTTTTTGGGATACAGTAGCACACTAGTTATCCTTCAAAACTGTTTCTAGTTTTTCTAACACGTGATCTTCTACTCAACTTTTAAGTACTAGAGCCCCTTAAGGCTTGGCCAGAGACCCTCTTTATTTTAAAAAAAAAAAAAAGTATTTCTTTCTGTATGCTCTCACTAGGGAAGGTCATCTCTCCTGATGGCTTCACATAAGGTTTTTAAATTAATTGCCATAAAATTTACATTCTCACTCCAGATCTTGGATCTGAGCCCCAGGCCAGTGGTTTACTCAACATCGCTGCTTGGATGCTTCACAGGAATATCAATTTCACTAAGCCTATAAAACTCATCTCCTCCTCCCATCCCCAGCAACTCCATTTTCTCCTAATGACCACTAGCACGGTAAGCGGTTCTGCCCTCCACCCAAGGGTGTAGGTCAGAAATGTGAGAAACACGCTCACCCATCTAAACGCAAGGAATGGACTTAGAGATATAGAGAATAGAAGAGACTTTTAATGACAGTCTTACAAGATCGGGTGTCTGATGGGCAGGCACACCCAGTACAGCTACCACAAGCAATTTATCCCCTAGTGCACAAGCCTCTTCCCCCGTTCCTCATAGGCTGAGTACTATGGGGTTACAATCTTCCTGGACATTGCCTGTTGGTCATTGGGTTGGGGCTTTTAGGTGTTTTTGGGGGGTTTGTCTTACTGCATTTTGTTGCAGCCCATAATGCATTACAATGACAGTCAGCTCTGGGACTTTACAAGTACTTGACTTACGACCCAGGTAGTCAGGCAAGCTGATAAGAATAAATAAAGCAGCTATTTTGCAGGCTAGTACACTTTCATTCTAGACTAAACTTGTTGGTTTGGATGACGGTAACTAAGGGGGCCATGACAAACAGGCACTGGCTATTAAAGCAGGGGCCTAGTGTATCCTGCTTTTCCATAGTTTGCAGGCCCAAGCCTATTTAAAGCACTTTATCTTGAAAATGGACCACCATAGACATTATTTCCTACAATAATGTAGGAAACAAATGCCTCTTCCTCACCTACCATATACAATTGATGATCAAACAGTGTTATGTGTACTTCTAAATGTCCATCTCTCTTTTCTTCTGCCACCATCCTAGTCCAAGCCAACATCATTTCCACCCCAATTATTATAACGGCCTCGAAACTCTCTCTTCACTCTTACTCTTGCCACTCCCTGATTGTCACGTGCCACATCTTTCCTGTCTTGCTTAAGATCAATGTTCTTTCCCCCTCTCTCTTCATCCCTATTAGTCTATTAGTTCCTCTTTCCATTTTTCTTCTTACTTTAGAAGCTTAACATGTTCTTTTTCTTCATACTGGGTGACTCATATATCCTCTAGGTCTGAGATTGGATGTCCTGTACTCAGAGAAGCTTTTGAGACCCCCTAAAGTAGGTTGAGTTTTCCTGTCTGTCATAGCTCCCTATAATCTTCTTTTGAGGCATTTATTAAAATTGTTGTCCCAATCTTGCTTTGTAGCACAACATGATTTCATTAGATATTGACATTATTTGAATATAATCATTCTATAGCATCACTTAAAGCCATCATTAACATCCAGTGGCCAGGATGGACCACAGGTCCATGAGCTTGTAATTTTGCTGGTTCACTCGTTTTGAACTTAATGGTCACACAAAAGTTTGCAGTGGGGAAGTTTGATGAGCCTGTTGGGGCCAAAGCAAGAGACAGATTCTGTGAAAGGCCCCATAGATTTTAACCTTAAGCTGTTGATCTGGTCAGGTGAAACAGAGATAGACAGGTTGCTGGTAAGGTGATAAACAAATTAGAAAAAGCATGCTCTGTACTGAGTAAAGTCAAGAGATCTGTGAACGGCAATGTCTTGTACAATAATGGGTGAGGAAGTGTATGAAATGACAAAGGTGTCTACAGATCCCAAATCTTTGTGACACACACCTACATGATCCCACACCATGTGTAATGATAGCATTAAATATAAAAGGTGGCAATGTGCCTATATAAGATTCAACTTTAAAGTTACAGGACAGGCTTTATGCACAGTTTACGGAGTTTTGTCTTAATACTACCGTTATTCTTTATTTAATTGTTGACATTTGAATTAAATGTTAGTTTTCACAGCATAATTCATTTAATCACTTACATTTTATATTCTTGATACTTATAAGTACTTTAAAATCTCATTTGTGGGCAATTAAGAGACACTTTTATATTTCTAAATTACATATTCTATTAAAAAGCACTTTCATTTAAATGTAGTGTTATGCCATAAAATATTCTATCTGTGTGTCAGGTTTATAGCTATCAAAAATTGCTATGGTGTATAAATTGAGCTTTATACTAGAATATCCAGTAGTATTAGAGGGTTTCTGCCAAAACTATGCTGACATTCTCTCTTAGAGAGTCTTTAGCGCTGGAGGTGGGAGTGAGACCGAAGTGAATGCTTCCAGTGGTAGAGCTGCACTTCTTAGCAGATGGAGAAAAGTAGGGTTGGCCTGGTAAAAGGTAATATGAAGATGGGTTTCAGGAGGAGGTGCTCGCAGGTGATCATGGCAGATGCAGTGTGGGGATAATTCCCTGAGTTGTATCTACACAAAACTAGGTGCCCCGTGAAGGGGAAAGAACTATTAGTTGCTTTATCAGTTTCAAACCTAACTAAACAGACAACCAACCTAGTAAATAAGGCAAAGAGATCTTGGGGAAAACGGAAACCCTTCTCCAAAGAGTTAAAGAAACCAATGACTAACAGAAATTCTTGAGTTTGCAGGATAGCAGTTAAAAAAGAAACAACTTGCTGAAACACTGAAACTCCCTCTGCTTCTGAGGTAAAAGAACTGGCTGGAATCGCTTGGAACCAATATGGCCAAATGGAGTCTGCAGAACCAGCTTGCTGATGTCACAATTTGAATTTCCACCACATATGTTATCCTAATTCTCCCTGAATTTGCACACGTGACCCATGAGATAGCATGAAGAGATGACTGTGTGTGACCAAGGGCCTTCCAGACCTCCCTTCCCTTCCACCAATCACCTATTAATGTCAGAATCCACACCCTGAAACTTTCCACTGAAAATACTGCTTTGAAGCCAGCATGGAGAGACAGATTTGAGCTTGACACTCCTGTCTTCTTGTGAGTCAACTTGCAATATAAAGCTTTTCTTTTCTCAAAAATCCTCTGCCATAGCATTGGTTTCCAGCACATCGGGCAGTGAATTCCTTTTGCTCAATAACAAAACTACAATTCCTTTTCTAATGGCTCTGCTGGAAATAACTGTAGCAGCCATTTTGTTCTCCTTTTCTTAGACTGCATATTTAAAAACTAGAGGCTGGGCATGGTGGCTCACGCCTGTAATCCCAGCACTTTGGAAGGCTGAGGAGAGTGGATCACCTGAGGTCGAAAGTTCGAGACTAGCTTGACAAACATGGAGAAACCCTGTCTCTACTAAAAATACAAAATTAGCCAGGTGTGGTGGCACACGCCTATAATCCCAGCTACTCCAGAGGCTGAGGCAGGAGAATCACTTGAACCCAGGAGGGGAAGGTTGCAGTGAGCCGAGATAGCACCATTGCACTCCAGCCTGGGCAACAAGAGTGAAACTGTCTCAAAAATAAATAAATAAATAAATAAATAAAATTAAATAAAAGTAAACTAAAAACTAGAACCTAAGGGTATGGAATTATTTTGGCTCTTGCCTGATACCACAGAGAAATGATTTTCAGGAGATGCTCAATAACAACTAAAACACGCAATGAAATGAACTGATGTTATTTATATTGGCAAAGAGAAAGCTGAGAGATAATTTCATCACAATTAAAATGATAATAATGACACATGTAATAAATAACATGTAACTATTTTATCAAACAAGCTAGATTTAAGAGGGTACAAAAGCACTGTTATTCTTTATCACCATTCTCTGTTGAAGAGCTCTTTTGCTACCCCTAAATGAAACCTTAGGGAATTACCATAGTTCTTCTAGTCCAGGCCAGTCTCATGTCGTAATCACCACATTACAGACTCTCCCCTAAAGTACGTTTTCCCATCCTCCAGCTCATGTTGGCATAGGTTACTTATTCTCCTTTTTCTTTCACCACCTCTCCAGGACTGGCAGAGGCAGGGGAGTGTTAGGTAGATAAGGCATAAAATGATCCAGCTTGGCTTCCATGGGGCTCAGAACACACTGCCCCAAAAGACATACTGAGTATTTAAAGCTGAAGGAATTTGAGAAAACAACAGAAATAAGAAAGTCACTCTGAGCTTTCCCTACCCTACTTCCCTGAGGCAGATCATAAAACCTAGGAAGGATTTTCAGACCTTTCCCTGAAGTAGGTTATAAGACCCTTATGTGAGAGGTGTCCTCACTATACCTGGGGAGAAAGGAACATCTTATTATCTGAAGACAGAGGGAAACGGGGAGGAATCTGCAGACACAGGTCTTGCTAAGTTTACCATTTATTACCCTTCACTCACACCCTTTTTTGCCCTATCATATTTCTACATGACTCTGTACTCATCCAACTTAGCATAAAAACACTTAATTGTTTTTATGACCTTTTTCTTTAGGACTTCATTTCTTTATGAAGGCTCTGGTGTCATGTAAAACTTATATTAAATAAATTTGTATGTTTTTCTCCTGTTAATCTGTCTTTTGTTTATAAGAGCATCAGTCATGAACCTAAGATGGAAGAGAAAGATATTTTTTCTCCCCTTTAGCTGATATGGCTGTGATCTGGTATTGGTGTTTTCTGAATGTGGCAGTGTCCAAATTCTAATTATTTGTGGGCTGCTTGGGGGTTCTCTGGAGACCGTCTCCCCAATGATGGGAGATCGTTCCTCTATATTCCCCCCCTCTGGCTGGCTTCTGATACTTTTTACCCTCAATCACCTGCTTCCTCTGCTAGGCCTTCTCATCCCTTTTAGAAGGTGATCTTGGGCACAGACCCTTTTAAAAAGACCCAAGACTGGTTCTGTCCCATAGGTTTACCATCAGCTATAGAGAAAAACAAAGCATCTTTCCTTGCTTCACGAAACTCTGGAGTGGTCTATTCCTTTACACAGCCATGGCACTTTCCCTCTCCACTAGGCCAGGGGAGCCTCACATCCTTGACTCTTGAGGCCTGCATCAGATATCTGTTTCTGCTTTCCTCAAATTCTAGGGAATAAATGTCAAGCTCTCTGAGTGGCTGTCTTGAAACCACATTCCCTCAGCTTCAGGCAGAAGGAAGCGTGCTTCATCATTTTGAGAGGTGACACCAGCTGGACTTCCTGGGTCAAGTGCAGACTTGGAGAACTTTTCTGTCTTACGAGAGGATTGTAAAACACACCAATCAGCACTCGGTAGCTAGGATTGTAAAATGCACCAATCAGTGCTCTGTAGCTAGCAAGGGGATTATAAAATGCACCCATCAGCACTCTGTAAAACGCACCAATCAGCACTCTGTAAAATGCACCAATCAGCAGGATCCTAAAAGTAGCCAGTCGCAGGGAGGATTGAAAAAAGGGCATTCTGACAGGACAGAAACAGAACATTGGAGGGGATAAATAAGGGAATAAAAGCTGGCCACCCCAGCCAGCAGTGGCAACCCGCTTG
Source organism: Mandrillus leucophaeus (assembly GCF_000951045.1). NCBI lineage: Eukaryota > Metazoa > Chordata > Mammalia > Primates > Cercopithecidae > Mandrillus > Mandrillus leucophaeus. The sequence continues at coordinate 2,190,978 of NW_012105908.1, forward strand.
GGTTCTGTTCCATGCTGTGGAAGCTTTGTCCTTTTGCTCTTCACAACAAACCTTGCTACTCCTCACTCTTTGGGTCTGTGCCATCTTTAAGAGCTGTAACACTCACTGTGAAGGTCTGCAGCTCCGTTCTTGCAGTCAGCGAGACCACGAACCCACTGGCAGGAACCAACTCTGGACACACCTTCATTGGGCATGCTAATATACTCAGCCTACAAAGCACACTGACAACGCCCTCTCAAACAGTCCTCACTACCTGTGAATTCGAGGCTCATTGTACTGGAATGAGTGATGGACTAATGCTGACTAAATCTATCTTGTAATATTTAACATGTCTCCAACAAATCATGTAGGTCTATTGACACCTACTGTTTTGTTCTCAATTTTTGAGGCCTTTGTTGATACTCTAAGATAGCAGAAGAATTGGTTTAACAACCTGTTAATGCAAGTTGACCCAAGGCCATGCCCCCCTTATATTCTATATAGCAGCAGATTCTAAATTATCTCTGAAAGACCATGGTTATTCAATCGAACACTAATCCAGGTACTGCTTCAAAGGCATGTTGCTGATGTAATTAAGGTTACTAATCAGCTGACCTTAAAATAGGGATATTATCCTCCATTATCCAGGTATGCCCATTGTAATCACCTAAACCCTTAAAGGCAGTGAGAAAAGCAAAAATCATCTGGTGACCATCGAACAGGCCCCAGAGACAAAAACTTCTTACCTGAGCAATTTAGAAGTGAGTGAAGACTACCTGGTGACCATCAAACAGGACACCTGGAGGCAAAACTCCTTATCTGGAAATTTAGAAGTAATCAAACTTCACTCGTCTCTAAAGTCAGCATCTGATTCCAGGCCTCTTTCAACTTTTGTATGTAGCTAAATTTCTATGTATCTCTGGAATGCCATGCTGAAACTAACTTGTACAACCCTAAGCTCCTGCCTTAGGTCCGTAAGTGCTCCTAAGGAAAATCCACCATGTGGTGCTCAGTCCTCTCACTGAGGCATCCCACTGCACCCTATTGCAACATTCTTCCTAATACACTTTCCTTTTTCAAACCTATACTGTTGTTGGTAAATTCCTTTTAGTAACCTGTGCGTCGACCACTTCCCAGTGCCAGGTCTCTGACACCTCACCCCGGAAGCAGAAGAAAAAGGTGGAATAGTCAGTCAAGGAGATGCAGCAGAAGAGGAAAGCAAGACAGGAAGTTGAAAGAGAGAGTCAAAGAGATTGGAAGCATCAAATCTCCAGAGAGAAAATCCAAACCTCTTTCCTGCAACCAGGTGAGACTCAGTTCTGCCAGCAACCTGAATGGGCCTGGAAACAGACTCTGCCCCAGAGCTTTTGAATTAAAAGCCTAACTTGCTGACACTTTGGTTTTCTCCTTGTGTAACTCAAAGCAAAGAAAACAACCAAGTAAATGTGGATTTCTAACCCCACAACTGAGAGATAATAATTGTGTGTTTTTCAGCTGCTGAAGTTGTGATAATTTGTTCTATCAGCAATAGGAAACAGATGCACCTCAATGTTGCTGGCCATGTGCTTTCAGGATCTCTGACCCTCTTCCTCCTCCTTAGCCTATGAAGGTCCAGAGACAAGTGTGAGACTTATTTTATTGGCTACGCTTGGGAGGAGTGAAGAGGGGACATTGAAACCCACAGTTGTGTGCAGCAATGACAGTACCTTATCTGTAGTTCTTCAACTTAAAAATAACTCACTGATGCAGTGGCTCATGCCTGTAGTCCCAGCAATTTGGGAGGCTGAGACAGGCGGATTACTTGAGGTCAGGAGTTTGAGACCAGCCTGGCCATCATGGTGAAACCCTATCTCTACTAAAAATACAAAAATTAGCCAGGCGTGGTGGCGGGCACCTGTAATCCCAGCTACTCGGAGACTGACTCAGGAGAATTGCTGGAACCCGGGAGACAGAGGTTGCAGTGAGCCGAGAATGTGCCACTGCACTCCAGCCTGGGTGACAGAGTGACACTCTGCCTCAAAATAAATAAATAAATAAATAAATAAAAACAACTCTCCACAGCCTCTTGAGTTCTTAAGACAAAACAACAACAAAACGAACAAACAAAAAAACTTGTGTGCTCAAAATTTTCTCTTTTCCTGTTCATTTTGCCTACTGAGGACTGTGGCCTCCCTCATGCCCTCTATCTGATGAATCTCTGTATTTTTGTATTCAGGGGCAAGAAAAAGATGAAAAGGACTTTCTTTGCTGGAAATTTCACTGATAGACTCAGGATTTTAAAGAAGAAAAGAACTAGGATTTATGGAAAGGTCAATGGATTGTGGAAAGTCTTCCCAGAAAAGAAGTTTACCTGAGAAATGATTTCTTGCCTCAACTGTTCTGTATACAGTGCTATATAATCTGAAACCCTTAAACCAAGTACCAGTTGTATTCTAGGCAGAAATAACCATTTGAATATGAGAGCCACAGGATGTGGCTTTTTTGGAGATACCACAGCAGGCCTATGTGCCTTGTGAGTCCTGTGCTTCTGCGATGGACCTAAGAAAAATAAAGACGGGCTCCATTTGAGTTTCCATGCTCTGTAAGCCTTGGTCCCCTCTGATGGGACCAGTTTCTACCTTCTCCTTGGTGCAGGCTCTTTTGGCTTGATCAGACATCAATGAATATTTGATGAAAAGCCAATTTGGCTAGGAGAGGACAGCCTTTTCAAAGCTTTCTCATGCATCGCTTTGTGCTAATTAGCAACCCTAGGGTTAGCTCTGACCTCCAATCCAGTAAGACACTTGAAACTGCAGAAATAGATTAGGAAGCAATTTAAAAGTTGCCAGGAAACTAAAACTCAATTCTTAAACACAAAATGTAGGCATTTCAAAAGAAAATATGTGAGGATAATCTTGCTGCTAATTTCCTGCTAACAATGTAAAGTGATACTTAAACACATGGGAACTGGGCAAATGCTCTTGGCAGTTTGCACCTGAAAGCCTACTTTCTATGGTGACACTGAAAAATGTGTGAACCTGGACTGTCTGTAGCTTCTGTATCTTAATTAACACTCCTGCAGTTTAAGCACAAAGACAATAACAGAAAACTTTGCAAAATGGAGATTAACTGCAAATACTAAGTAGAAAAATGTCCAGTGGATAAGGTTGGCAAATAAAAGTCAGAAATAGGAGTAGAAGGAACAATCATGACATTTTGATTCATCTTCCACTGTATGATTCAATGGTTGTAATTTGGCCACCCATGTCGTGAAGTCTCCACAAGGAGCTTTTATAGAAAATGAAGATAGAAACAATGAAGTCATCCTGCCCTGCCTGCTTGCCTTTGTTGTTTAAGATTGCTCCCCGAAGTGTATTATTGAATGCCCTGTCCAGCAAAATAGCTTCTGATTCAAACTATGGGATTATTACCACATTCTCTGGAAAGTTCTTTGCACAATAGTAGCCTTTACTATTTGGAATCCATTTTTGAAAGTCAGCCAAATTTTCTTATTGTTCATCTGAATTCAAGAGTTTGGCTATAATTTTACTGACCACCCTCGGACAAGGGCATCTTTTTTCTTTTTTCTTTTTTTTTTTTTTTTGAGGTGGAGTCTCGCTCTGTCACCCAGGCTGGAGTGCAGTGGTGTGATCTTGGCTCACTGCAACCTCTGCCTCCCGGGTTCAAGCAAGTCCCCTGCCTCAGCCTTCTGGGTAGCTGGGACTACAGGCATGCGCCCACCATGCCCGGCTAAGTTTTGTATTTTTAGTAGAGATGGGGTTTCACCATATTGGTCAAGCTGGTCTTGAACTCCTGACCTCTTGATCCATCCGCCTTGGCCTCCCAAAGTGCTGGGATTACAGGCATGAGCCACCACGCCCAGCCTCTCTTTTTCATATATGTGGATAATACTTCAAGTTTCATCCAGCACTTGAAAGAGTGTAGATCCCAAAGACAGAGCGCTTGCGTGAATATCTCTAGACAAATGGATGGAGGAATAAATGAGTATTCTCTACTCTGCGCCTTTGATTTCTCAAACTTTCTGAAGGTCTTTGGTAGGCACAGGTTTTCGGAGGGGATGGTAAAGGAGTTGAAGAAAGGTATCTCCAGCCTGTCCCTTGTTCTTTAGCATAGAACCTGTGGGGAGTCATGGCGTGGAGAAATGAGAGTGTATTCATTTGAACTACGGATGTTGTGACAAAGTACCCCAAACTGAATGACTCACAAAACAGACATGTGTTGTCTCTTAGCTCTGGAGGCTTCCAGAGATCAAGGTGTTGGCCAGGTTGTGTCCTGAGGCCGGTTAGAATCTACTCCAGGCCTTTCCCCTAGTTTCTAGGGGATTGCTGGCAATCTTCTGGCATTCTTTGGCTTGCAAAGATTACTGCTATCTCTGCTTTCACCTTCGTGTGTGTGGGTTGGGGGGTGTTCTCCCGGTCTGCATGTCTGTGCTCTGATTTCCCCTTCATAAGAGTACCTGCCATACCAGGTTAGGAGCCCCGCATACTCCAGGATAATCTCATCTTGGTTTCACTAATTACATCTGCAACAACCTTGTTTCCAAATAAGGGCACATTTTGATGTGGATTAGAACCCTAATACATTAATTTGGAGAGGCCATATAATTCAACTCATAACAGATAGGAAGCATTCCTGATACCTCCTTCTTCCCTGCTCTCTCAGGTCTGGTCACCAACACAGCCTATTTTACCTCTGAATCACTTTCGGAATCTACTGTGTTTCTGCCTCTATGCCATCACTTCAGTAGTCCAAACTATCATGATATCTTGTCTTAATTACTTCAATAGCCTCCTAATTGGTCTTCCTGTTTCCAATTTTACCATATTCCAATCTCTCCTCCACACTACATAAAAACAGATGTGTGAGGCTTGTGTGGGTCCTCCTAGCTTCGTCAGCTTCATTTCCTGTCTTACTCCTTCTCTTCAGCTAGGCACACAGGCTGCTCTCTCACTTTCTCCAATAAACTAAACTCAAGGCCACCCCAGGGCCCTCGTGTGTGCTGCTTCCCTCTTGGAAGGCTTCTCTCTTCTTCCTAAGTTGGATAACTCCTTCTCCCCCTTTTGACTTTGGCTTAGATGTCACTTCCTCAGGGACACCATTCTGGCATCCCACAACACATTGAATTGCCATTATTTAATTTCATGGCACATGGTTAGCCATCTTTTTTAGTACTTATCAAAAACTTAATCAATTAATTTCCTAGTATTGTTTTAGTTAATGCTGTAGTTTGGATATTTGACCCTTCAAACCTCAGATTGAAATGTAATCCTCAATGTTAGAGGTGAGGCCTAATGGGAAGTTTTTGTGTCATGAGGTCCGATCCCTCATGAATGGCTTCATGCCATCTTTAAGGTAATGAGTGAGTTTCTGCTCTATTAATTCCTGTGAGAGCTTGTTATTAAAAAGAGCCTGCCTTCTTCTTGTCCCTCTGCTTCGTCTCTCACCAGGTGATCTCTGCACTCACTTCCCACCATAAGTGGAGGCAGCCTGAGGCCCTCACCAGATGCAGATGCTGGCTCTATGCTTCTTGTACAGCCTGCAGAACCATGAGACAAATAAACCTCTTTTCATTGCAAATTACCCAGTCTCAGATATTGCTTTATAGAAACACTTGCAGACTAAGACAATCTCATTAAACTGGTTAGTTGGAGATAAAGTAAAATCAGTGGCTGGACTAGCTCAGCACGTGTGCTGATTGGATTGTTCTGTAATTGATCACATGTGTAAATCCAAATCTCTTAGTGGACTTATGTTTTTTAATATAGCCTGACAGCATTTCCAAGTTAGTTAATTCACACAATTATTCAACATATGTTTATCAATCCCCTGCTTTGTGAAAGCACTGTCCTGGGCATTGAAGACAGAACAGTGATTAGGGATAGACCCCTGCCCTCATGAAGCTTACATTCTAGTGGATATGATAGACAAACAATAAATGGGTATAGAATAGAATCAGGTAGAGATAAATACTGTGAGATATATTTTTGAAAAGCAGGGGAAGAGGACAAGGGGAGCAGGGAGTGTTATCTTAGACAGTGGTGCTCAGAAAGGGACTCTGAAGAGGTGAGATCTGAATTGAGTTCTAAATCCAACCAAGAACATCTAGAGGGAAGAGGAACTGGACAAAGAAAATGAGATGGGAGTGCTTGAAGGCAGCAAGGACCCAAAGTGGCTGAGCGGGAGACAGAGGAGTGTTAGGAGATGAGATGGAGGCTGAGATGGAGGCTGAGGGCCAAGTAACTCAGGCCCTTGTGGTACAGGTTAAAGCTGGATTTTATTCTAACTGTGGTGAGAAGCCCATGGAAGTATTGAGAAGGACTTGGTGCATTTCTAGGCTATGTTGGCTGCCCTGTAGCAAAGAGACTGACAGGGAGCGAGTGTGGAAACCAGCCAGCTAGTTAAACGATTTTACAGGTCAAATATGAGGGATGAGAGTGGCTGTCCATCTTTTTGCAGGCTAACAAATCAGAAATCCCAGGGCTGACCCTTCTCTGCAATTTGTTCTGCATACTGCTGGTCATCCAAGTTTTACCCACAAATGCCACCAGCCTCCTAGGCTGAAATGGCTCCTCTCCAGCCTCTAGCCTTCCTAGGTGGCTCAGCCCAGTAACTCACTCAGGACACCCCATCCCCTTCCCCTGCAGGTGTTCCCGCCCCACATAGTCTCCACACCGACAGTGAACTCAGCCTCCACCCACTCATCAGTGTGTGTAGAGTCCCAGGCAAGGCCCTAGGATGCTTGAGACTTGCAATGGGTCAGCTCAACCAGGAAGAAGAAAGCTGGAGAACCTGTTATATTGCGAGCTCTCCGTGGGAAGAGAAGGGGGAAAGGGAGAGATAGAGATGTTGCTTTATTTCACTCTTTGTAAACTCAACCTCCAGCAGAGTAATGACTCCATAAATGTGTGCTTAGTGGGTAAAACAAGAAATGATGAACCTATGCAGGGTCCAAACAAGCCATATAGAAAATCTGGGGGTTCATTGTGAAAGAGGGTGGTTTAGAGAAGAAGGAGGATATGTGAACGAATGGTACTGCTCTCGCACACTGACATTGCCAAGGCACGTATGTTTTGATGATTATGGATCTGATCTTTCACAATCAACAGACTTTCTGTCACCTCAGACTTCATAAACAATGAGAATAAGCTAACATGTAACTGGAAGCTCTTTGTGAGAACTGAAAGAGACAACCGGAGCTGTGATGACAGAGTGGAGCGAGTTGGTTGGGAGAGGAGAAGCTCACTCAGCCTCCCTCACCCCCCTGGCTTTCCAGGCAGAGGCTCCTTCCACCCTGCAGCAGAGGTTATTGCTAAGAGTCCTACAACTTGCCCCTGACTGGTTCCTAGAGAAACTTCTTCCTGCAGATTCGAGTGCAGAGTGAGCCGTGGCCTCTCAGTTCTCTGCATGTGCACTCAGGGTGCCTGGGGCATTCTTCAGAAAAGATGGGACCTTGGAAAGTCACTGATTCTTGCTGAGTTGCAACTTCCTCATCTATGTAGAGGAGAAAATGTAGTATCTTTTCTTTATCCCTCACAGTTCATGGCTGAGGTCCATATAACAAAATACAGATTAGCAAGAGAAAAGCCTAACACATTTATTTAATGCAAGTTTTAAGTGACATAGGCACCTTCAGTAATGAAGACGTGAAGACCCAGGGAAAAGTGTGTATTTTTATGGGCAGTCATGCAGAAGTATGACTGGAGACAAAAGGATATGATCAAATGGTAATAAGCAGGGGGTACTTGGCAAGGCCTGCTTATTCATATTCCTCTTGGCCTGCCTGTGTGACATTCCTTCCCTCCAGCTATAGGACAAGACACCTGTCACATGAGAATCTTCAGGGGAGGAGGGTGGGAGTAGGTCAAAGAGTAACCTTCCTAGGTTTTATGACCCACTTCGGGGGAGAGAGGGACAAGAGGAATTTCAGTTTCTATGTCCCACTGTAGTGGAGAAGGGGTGGGAGAAGGTCACAGAGACCGTCCTGCTTCTGAGGTTTTCTCAGTTTCCTTCACCGTGCTTCACTCAGTATGTCAAAGTGCCACATTTTGGGGTGGCAAGTTTTTGTGCCTCATCTTCTGTAATGGGGCCTTTCCTCCACATTTATTTACTTCGCAGGATGATGAGCATAGTCAGCGGAGGTGATGTGAACCGTCGTTACTATGCTGCTTAGCAAGAGGAAGTGGGGTAGAAGGTGGAAAGAGCTTCAGGAGGATTCCAGGCAGGAAGCATATGGGATTAGATGTGCTGAGTGGAGCAAGCAAGTCCTCCAGGACAGGGGAGGTGCTACCACCTGCAACCTCCAGTCAGAAAGGCACAGTACAGAATGGATTAGTTCCAGATTTTTCTACTTGTAATTTTTTTTAACGAGTACAAAGCATTGCATTCCTGTAAAACTTTAATTTTGTTTAAAGAACAAATGGTGCCTACATTCCAGATACTGGTTCCTTCTTCCAGGAGAACACTTGAAACAGATCTTTTCATGAACAAGTGTGTTTGTGGTCACTGCCCCTGTTGGCAAGGCTGTTGAATTAAAAACCCTTAATTTTTTTTTTTTTTTTTTAAATTTGGACTCTGTATGTTTACTGAATTACAGAAAGGTACATTCAGAACTTTTGTCTTCTTTCCCAGGGGGTTTCTCAGGAGTCAGCAGCTGCATAAATACACACACAGTTCAGTTAACTGACATTGGGGATTAATGATGTGTGCTACACGTGCATTTTTAATCTTGCAAAAAAAAGCATTAAGTGCAAGTACAGAGGATTATGATGAGCCACACACCTGCAGGGAACATGGTGACCTGATGACAAAAATGAGCATGTCTGCTCTGTTGCACCACCACAGGCCGGTGGCCTCCACCGGAGGAGAGCGTTTCAAAGATGCCGATGGGAGAGTCCGTTGTTATCATTTCACATAAAGGACAGTGGTAACTGAACATTAGGAAAGAAAAATTGCTGCTCCATTGTTCCTTTATGCAGAAATGAACAATTTATGACAAATGTAACCAGCCTCACTGCCAGCCTTCTCAGCAGTGCCAAGTGATATGAAACAGCAGCAGCAGCAGCCCACAGCATACATTTGAATACACATGGTCCTGTGGCTCACCACATGTTTTGCACTCACTGTCTTTAAAACATCTTCTCCTTAAACCCCCACTACTTCATCCTTGGGTGCTTAATGCCTTTAGCTTAAGCTAAAGCTTCCTGGAGGCAGTGACCACATCACATCCACCTTCATATCCAACATGTAGCGTAGGTTTGTCCCACGACCGGTGCACATTTGGAGGAGCAAGTACTCATTAAATGCTCCATTTAGTAAGAGGACGTATAATATTGCACTGCCCTCTGTTGAATTCCTACTCTTGCATTGCCAAAGATTAAACAAAATGATAATAACCAGCATTGGCAGTACTGAGAGAAATGATGAACCTATTTAGAGTTCAAAGTAGCTGTATGGAAAATGTAGGAGTTCATTGTGAAATAGAAAGTGGCTAAAGAGGAGTGATGGTATGTAGACTGTATAGCTGAGCTTTCACTTTAGTATTGCCTTTTAATAAAGCAGATTGGAAATATCAAAAGGCTTAAAATTAGAATATTTTAAAACCAGCAATTCTAAAACATCCTAAGGAACAGCATAAATCATTAATTTGCCCTAAGATTTACCTACAAAGAAGTTCAGTGCAGCATTGCTTATCCTATTAGAAGACTGAAACTAAACAGAGTGTCCAGTGTAAGGGGATTTGTAGAAGAAACGCATACATCTTTCCAAGGGAATATGGAACAGATATTGAAAATGTTGTAAAGGCAGAATATTTCTATATATGGAGAGAAATAAGAAAAGCAGGTTATAAAATATATAATATGGTACACATTTCCTTCTTAGGAAAAAAGAAATGAGGCCTGGGGACTATATACATAATGGTATTTATCTGTGGGTGATGGGATTATGAGTTATTTTTATTTCTCTGTTTTTGTTTATTAGTATCTTATGTTAGTCTGAAATAAATATGTATTATTGGAGTCCAGAATACGCCACCCGAAAATATGACTGTTAAGGAGTTCGGGATATGCTACTCCAAAATATACTGTTTTGGTATGCAGTCAGCCCTCTTTATCCATGGGTTTTGTATCCAAGTACTCAGCTAATTTAAATCAAAACATATTCAAAAAAGAGAAAACAACAGCAGCAACAAAACAACAATAAAAAATAATACAAATAAAAACCTAATATACTGTAGCAACTCTTTTTGCAACATTTACATTGTATTCGGTATTATAAGTAATCTAGAGATGATTTAAAGCACATGGAAAGATATATGTAGATTATATGCAAATATGATACCTTTTTATTGCCATATGTACATATATGTATGTATACACACACATGTTAACCCAAAATGACTGAGACAGGTTTCAGTCAATTTAGGAAGCTTATTTTGGCAAAGTTAAGGGTGCAAACCTCAGGAGGTCCTGACAACATGTGCCCGAGGTGGTCCAGTCTCATTTTAGGGAGGCACCAGATATCAGTCAATATATGTAAAATGTACATTGGTTCCATCTGGAAAGGCGGGACAACTCAAAGTGGGGAGGGGGCTTCCTTTTCATAGGAAGGTGAGAGATAAATGGTCGCATTCTTTTGAGTTTCTGATTAGCCTTTCCAAAGGAGGCAGTCAGATATGCATTTACCTCAGTGAGCATAGGAATGACTTTGAATAGAAAGGGAGGCACGTTGGCCCTAGGCAGCTCTTGGCTTGACTTTTCCCTTCAGTGTAGTGCTTTTGGGGTCCTAATGAAGCAGGATATTTCCCTGATCTTTTTATGGGCGGGAACTGGAGTGCATGAGCACTGGCAGAAGCAAACTCTACTCACTCGACCTACTGCACTCCACTCCTCATGGGAGGGGGAGCAGGCAGGTGAGCAGGTACAGGATCCAGGGCGAGTGCTTTTGGGCACTGGCAAATGCAAACTCTGTACCAGCCCCGTGGTGGCATCTGGGAATGGGGGTGCCCGTGACTCCTGTAGACTCAGAATGAGTGGAGGGTCAATGTGACAGCCCTTTGCACCTGCACTCATGGCACCTGAGTTCTTGTCCAGCATCCAGAAGGAATGAGGTTGCATGAATGAACTGAAGATGGAAAAAGCAAGGAATTTTATTGCTGATGAAAGTGGTTCTTAGTGGGAAGGGGAGCTGAAAAGGGGACAAAGTGGGAAGGTAATCTTCCCCTGGAGTCCATCCGTGTCTGGCCAGACTCCTCTCCGAAGCCATGCCATCAAGCTGTCCCTCTGAAATCAAGTTGCTTCTCTCCAACATCCAACCATAGTCTGCAACGTCCAACTACTTATCCTCTTCTCTGCTGGCTAAGCCTGGGGTTTTTATGGGGTGGACCACGGGTGATTTTGGAAAAGGCAATATTCGAGTGGGGAAACAGGGATGTAAGCTCTCACTTTGGGCTGAGGTATTAGGCTTTTCACCTTGAGGGTGGGGTCCTCTCCAGGGACTCACATATTTTATATATATATATATATAATACACACACACACACACACACACACACGCAATCGCACATGCACACGTATATATGTGTGTATATATAATATGTGTATATATAAATGTAATAAAATGGTATAGTATTTGCATATATCCTACGTGTGTGCGTGTATATATTTATATATAATATGTGTATATGTATTTAGTTTTTTTTTTTTTTTAAGAGATGGAGGTCTTGCTCTGTTTCCCAGGCTGGAGTAAAATGTGCAATCATGGCTTCCTGCAACCATGATCTCCCGGGCTCAAGTGACCCTCCCCTACCTCAACCTGCTGAGTAGCTGGGCCTCCAGGCATGTGCAACCATGTCCAGATATTTTTTTAAATTTTTTTGTACAGATGGGGTTTTGCTATGTTGCCTAGGGTAATCTCAAACTCCTTGCCTCAAGTGACCCTCCTGCCCCAGCCTCCCAAAGTGCCAGGGTTATAGGCATGAGCCATTGTGCTTGGCCACTACGCCATTTTATGTAAGGGACTTGAGCATGGGTGAATTTTGGTATTCACAAGGATCCTGGAACCAATCCCCAGGGATACCAAGGGACAACTATCTTTATTATTTTGAGCTAAGAGCACTTGAAAAGCAGCAAATGCAATGAGAGGCTTTCTCTAAACTCTGCTATCTGCCTAAAGACAGATCCTTCAAACTTGACTCCATTGTCATTAATCCCCTCCCTGGGAATTTCATCAACAGAAGAAGATTGACACTTATTAAAAGAGAGGACAGGGTGGATCACTTGAGGTCAGGAGTTCAAGACCAGCCTGGCCAACATGGCGAAACTCTGTCTCTACTAAAAAATACAAAAAATTAGTTAGGCATGGTGATGGGTGCCTGTAATCCCAGCTACTTAGGAGGCTGAGGCAGGGAGAATTGCTTGAACCCAGAAGGCAGAGGTTGCAGTGAGTGGAGATCGTACCACTGCACTCCAGCCTGCGTGACAGAGCAAGACTCTGTCTCAAAAAAAATAAAGAGAGGACACTGGAAATTGACACCACACCTAGGCAAATTTTGTCACAAGTGATCATATTATCATATTTATGCTTCTAAAAGCCCATTCATCTTTCTTAAAAATCATTTGCTCTCGCCCACGTGACCTACCTCTCCCCACACCTCTTCCCCTGTTAAGATGGTATACAAGCTCTCAAACCTCACCATTTCTTTGGGTGTTCACCTTATTTTCCTGTGAAAATAAAGATTAATAAGTGTGTATATGTTTTTCTCCTGTTAATCTGCCTGTCGGTTTATTTCAAAGGGTCAGTTATGGAGTCTAGGAAAGTGAATAGAAAGTCAGTCTTTTCTTCCCTGTAAAATTACTTACGCAATGAGGGAAAATAGCTTTTGTTTGTTTAGTTTGTTTTAAGACGAGCTGCATAAATAATTTATTACCAGTAGACTTCCAGATATTAACATTGATCCAGACAAACATTGAAGTCTCTGAAGCAGTTCGAGTAGGTGCTGCCTTCTCCCATAACTGCAACAACCCTGTTCTGATTCTCTACAGTACACCATGCTGCAGAATTTGAAGTCAATCTCCTCGCTTCATGTAACTCTAAGCCTCAGAAGGCAAATGGTTTAGGAAAACTAAAACTTGCTGCTGAAAGATGTGAACTTAAATAAAAGTTGGATTAGCCTCAAGGTTTACTTTTGTGGTCTGTTACACAGCAATGACAACCAGTCGTGCATTTTCATTCACCCTTTGTTGGGCGATTATTCCATTCAAAGATTTCCAAGCTTTAAAACAGCCTTAATGAGTTAAGATTCCAAAATCAAAGAAAAGTTTACTTTTTGGTACCTTGGCTACTTTATGCTCCAGGAACAAAGCCAAGGTCAAGGGAGATGGTATAGATAGGTAGAGAGATAGATAGACGCACACATATGTATATAACTGTCAATTTCTCCAGTGTACTAAACTCCAAGCATACTCAGTCTGTGTACGTATATATTCACCACTTTGATGGGACCACTGCAATATGCACATGCACACACTAGTGTATGTGTATATGCATATATACAAACACATACGACTTGATGTCAATAGATATATCTATCTATAGATATATCTCTATATATACATACACAGATTTGTTTGTGTATGTGAGAGAGGATAAATATTTATATAAGAGAAAGTAGGAAAGAAAAAGAGAGAACAGAAAGTCAATGTTCTATGTCAATAAATTTCTTGTGTTGGACACACATCTAATCTTAGGTGGGTGTCATAAAGTTACTTTTTTTAAAAGCTAATTTGGAAGTTGGTATTTCAGACACACTTCAAGTATTCTTCTGCTTATCACTGAGATTTATATTAAACAGTACATAATAGGCATGACAGAAATACTTGTGGTTGACCAGGCATGTGCTTCTGGTTGAATCATAAGAAAGTCAGTGAAATAAAGTAAGATTTGGAAATAGATTGTAAATATTTTAGATGAGACCAATGAGTTTGAAATCTTTGCAAACCGTATGTGACTGGTCCCCCTGCTCACTCTAGCATGCTCTATATTACCTGGTTGAGAACACTTTTTTTTTTTTTTTTTTTTTGAGGTAAAATCTCGCTCTTGTCACCCAGGCTGGGGCGCAGTGGTGCGATCTCGGCTCACTGCAACCTCCGCCTCCCAGTTTCAAGCAATTCTCCTGCCTCAACCTCCTGAGTAGCTGGGGTTACAGGTGCCCATCACCATGCCTGGTTAATTTTTGTACTTTTAGTAGAGACGGGGTTTCGCCATGTTGGCCAGGCTGGTCTTGAACTCCTGACCTCAGGTGATCCACTCTCCTGGGCCTCCCAAGAGAACTAACACTTTTTAATCGAACCATTTAATCATATTATTCTCTGACCTTTTTTTTTTTTTTCAGAGATAGAGTCTCACTCTGTTGCCCAGGTTGGAGTTCTGTGGCACGATCTCGGCTCACTGCAACCTCCGCCTCCTGAGTTCAAGGGATTCTGCTGCCTCTGCCTCTTGAGTAGCTATTTTTTTTGTATTTTTAGTAGAGTTGGGGTTTTGCCATGTTGGCCAGGCTGGTCTCAACCTCCTGACCTCAAGTGATCTGCCCGCCTCAGCATCTCAAAGTGCTGGGATTACAGGTGTGAACCACTGCACCTGGCCTATTCTGTGCCTATTTAAAAGCAGCCTGCATTTCAGGCCTTTTGCCCATAACTTTACTGTAAGTAACAATGCCTAGCACATCACTCCTGTGTTGTTTTTGTTTGTTTGTGTGTTTGAGTTTTCCTAATGTCCTAAGCTGTGTTTAGGTAATAAATCAGGCACTCAAGCAAAGGGTAGTATACATTAGCATAATCCAACCTCAGTGATGCAGACACTCCCCTTCAAGCGGGGGAAGGGCGTTGGTCTAGGTCTGAGGCACTGGACAGTCATGACATAACCAGGGCCTGGCTGTGTGGTCTTGGCCAAGGCTCATAATTTCTCTGAGTCTTCATTTTTTAATCTATAAAATGAGAAGGCTGTCCCTACATGATCTCTAAGGCTCATTTTAGCTTTAAAAGTCTTTGAAATGAAATCATACGGAAACTGTCATTTGGAATAATTTAATATCCGTTTTCACAGATTTGGGGTCTAGACAGGGGCCAGAGTGACAGTGATCTGATGGAGAAGGAGCCACTCTGTGGAATATGCACGTGGACATTCTGCATCCTGGAGGCAGACACAGAGCTCCTGCAGCCCTCCCTTAGCCTCCTCAGAGAACATGTGGTTCCATGTGACAGGCAGAGTCAAGAACTCATAAAACAAAACACAGTGGCTTCGAAACGAGCGCTTGCCACAAATCACAACTTATCAAACCACCTAAATGGAATGGTGGTTTTCTCTCAGCAGCTGTTTCCCCTCTTCCTTTCAGCGAGTTATAAATTCAAGAAACTTGGGATGCTTCCACGTGGCCTGGGACGTCCTCCGCCAATAACTCAGCCCCCGTGATGTATCTCTTAGGTGCAGCTTTCACAGAAATTACTTAATAAATCAGTGTTTGACATCCATTTTTATTTCCCGGTGTTATGCGCTGAATATCCTCCACAGCCCTTGGGTTTATCACTCTTAAAGACATTGAGCTTGGAGATGGGATCACTTTGAATTCAATGAGGCATCAATGTAATGCTTTGACATAGGTAAGAATGTCATGAGATATATGCTGGTTTATTTGGGCATTTTAAGAGATAGGGCAGGACAATGCCACTTTCCTTAAAAGGCACTGTCACAATCCTTTGTTCTTCCACCACAGTCTCTTGATAGGGCCTGCATCTGTCTTCACTCTATATGCATTAATATTAGATAATTAGCACCCACAAAGCTCCAACTCTGCCAAGTCAAACAAAGAATGTGGTATTCAGCTCTTTGAGGATTCAATCAGAAGTAGTTCTCTGTTCCTTCTGGAAAGCTTTGGACAGAAATTGAGATATTGAGAAAAATAATATTTTGTACCTGTAAAACACAACCTTCAAATGTTTCAAAAATATTAATTCTATAATATTAGGTTGCTGCAAAAGTATTTGCGGTGTTTGCCATTAAAAGTAAATTACTTTTGAACTGCAATCATTTTGTACCAACCTAAACATTATAGAATTAATCTTAATGTCAGTTTGAAGAGGGTAAGAAAGTACTAACATCATTATTTTATAGCTATAAAAGTCAAAGAGAAGTTACGGGAGTTCTCTAGAATTTTACTGCAAGTATGAAGTTCATCAGGAAAAAGAGTAAGACTTTTTGTTTTTTGAGATAGTCTCGCTCTGTCATCCAGGCTGGAGTGCAGTGGCACGATCTCAGCTCACTGAGACCTCTGCCTCCCTGGTTCAAGCACTTCTCCTGCCTCAGCCTCCTGAGTAGCTGGGATTACAGGTGCACGCCACCACACCTGGCTAATTTTTGTACTTTTAGTGTTTTCATCGTGTTGGCCAATAACTCCTGACCTCAGGTGATCTACCTGCCTTGGCCTCCCAAAGTGCTGGGATTACAGGGGTGAGCCACTGTGCCTGGCCAAGACCAAGACTCCTTGGTTGTAGTAGTATGTTGTTATGCTTTTATCTTTCACTTTATTTCTGTGTCATCGGTCTTTCAACAATCCTTCCATGCAATATCGACTGAACACCTGCTAGCACAGGACACTTTAATAATAACCAATATTTATGAGTATATTTTGTATTCAGGCATTGTTACAAGCACTTTGCAAGCCTTAACTGATGGAAGTATCTTCACCACAACCTTTTGAGGTAGATGCTATTATTCTCATTTTAAGGATGAAGAAACTGAAACACACAGAGGTTGAATAATTTTGAGTAAATTACTCAAAATCACCTAGCTAGCAAATGATAGAGCCAGGATTTGAACCCAGGTAATCTAAGGCCAGTGTCCATACTCTTCACAACTCACCATGGATTCTTCCAACAGAAGTGGGTATTTATGGGACTGGACAAGGCAGTAGATTGTACCTAGACTTCTAAAACTCAGAAGATGAGGATAATATCATAGGAAAGATGAAACTATGTTCAATGTACATGCAAAGGAGAAAGGGATGAAGGAATGATGGTTATGGGATGATGAATTATTGTAATATTATAGGAAATTGGTCTTTTTAGATACTCAAGATAAACTCTTGAGTATTAAATTTGTACTTTCATGATATTTATATGTAGGCACAGTGAATATTATCACTATGCCAGTTAAACAGATTATCTACTCTGTTTGAAGAAACACTTTGAAGGTATTCTTCACAACTGCATGAACTTATTAATAATAACTCATCTTCCTTCACTGTTAATTGGATTTTTTCTCCAATTGACCCAATCTTTCTGTTAATAAAATGACTGTGTCTACATTTTGATTTATGACTAAAAGTTGTTCAAGGGCAGTAAGCCCCCCACTGAATCTACTAAATCTTCCCTAGCAAAAGCAATACCAAGTAACTTATGTGCATACCTGTCAGAATTAATCGGATTGCTAGTGAAAGATTATGAAATGTCACTCATTGCCTTTTGAAATACTCATAATGTCAAGTTTACATTCTGCTAAATCTTGTCTCCTTGAATGATCTTTTCCAGAGTTAACTCTCATTTTTTCTGAATTCCTTGTAGCTCTTTCAGCAAGTTCTTCTAGCATTAATTATATCTTGCATTGCATGTTCTTTGGCTTTACATTTAGGAGTATTATGTTTTCTAAGCAATTTGTCATCATCACCAACATCATCATCTCAAGAAAGAAAATATCTGCTATTTCTTAGTATGGTCAGTTTCTGCTAGCATTGGGCACACAGGAGTGTGAATGAATAAATGCCATGGACCTGGTTCGTCAGTGCTAGTTAATGATCTGCTGATGTTAGGTGTAATTCAATCTGGTGGTCAGACCACTGGGCTGGGAAATGGGAGGCTTGGATTTTATTTCCCATTATCTGTGACTTTGGATGGGTCACTGAAGCTCTCGTTTTCTTCCCAAATAACTTAGAGGAAGAGTCTTCGTCTACACCAGTAGTTCTCAGCCTTGACTACACATTCGAATCACAGTGACATGGCCTCCCACTTCCAGAGATTTTTTAACTCCATGCATCTGGGCTTGAACATTTTAAACAGCTCCTCAGGTGATTTTGAGATGCTGAAGTGCAGAAGAACTTGTCTAGGGGATCTAAGAAGTGTTCATGAGAAGCTAATAGCCTGGTGTAATACTCATCACCACCCCATCACTACTCACCTCCAAGTTCTGTGAATTTGCTTCATGACTCTTTCTGAAGTCTACCCCTTTCTCTGTATTTCTTGTGGCACTCTCTGGCATTATTTAAAAGTTCCTGCCTTATCATTGGTAAAATAAGTGTCAGGGCAATTCTCATTCTCTGATCATCCTCCTGCCACATTGGTGGGCTTCTAAAAACACAAATATAATTGTGTTCGTTTTAGGCTTAGAACTCGTGGCTGTGGAATTGAGTGCTATCTCCTCAGAATGTCATGCTGGGTGGGCCCTACGTAATCTGCAACCTGCCTGCCTCTCTAACCACATGTTTCAACACATTCCCTGGCACGTCTGTGTCCATTCATGATGTTCCATGTCTCTGTGCTTGTGCTTGTGATTCTATGCTATCTTCCTAGGATAATTATCTTCTCCTTCCCCATGATTTGCTCATTCATCACCAACTATTCATCACTGAAGCTTCAGCTAAGATGTCATTTCTGTCAGGAAAACTTCCAGAACTTGTCTTAGTAGGCTTGATCTTCCCTCCTTTATGATAACTGGATATTTTGCATATATGTATCTATATATATATAATATGTATGTGTATATAATATATGTGCATATATATAACTACCCTTCTCATGCTATATTACAATTACTTATTTGCACGTCTAATATTTGAGAATAAGAAGTATGTCTAGTTCATCATGTTTTCTTAGTGCACATCATAAAATCTTGCACAGAGTAGAAACTCAACAACCTTGGTTGAATTGAATTGAATTAATGTTAGTAAAGAGTTTGAAATTCCTTAAGAGTAAGTACAAATATGCTTGGCTTAAAACAAAGAATCAGCTGGGTGCAGTGGCTCACACCTATAATTCCAGCACTTTGGGAGGCCAAGATGGCAGGATTGCTTGAGGCCAGGAGTTGGAGATCAGCCTGGTCAACATAGTGAGACGCCATCTCTAAAAAAAAAAAAAAAAAAAAAAATTTTAATTAAAAAAAGTCCATTTAATGGGTGGACTCCTCAAATCGAATTTTTCTAAGATAATTTTAAGCACACATTCTGTCAAGGAATTTGTAAAGTTAATTGACTCCTTATTTGGCTTTTCCATAAATTCACATTTTATAGATTTTTAAAAATAATGTTTATTGAAGTTGACTGAACAAATATTGGGTGTGTTCTGCGTGTAAGACACTGTTGTCATCCTTAAGGAACTCAAGAGATACAGACAGGTCAACAAGCAATTACAATTGTAGAATGATCAAATGGTATGATAAGCATAAGCACAGACTTATTTTTATGGTCAATTAACCATCTCTTGAGTATCAGAGAGAACTCTGTGAATTTAAAAATGTTAAAGAGTGCATAATTGTTTAATAATATGTATTTCTGTCTCTTTTTCCATCTCGATGCACATGAGTGCTGGCACGCACACAACCAACACCCACATCAGCAGACCTAGATCTCGACAAAACTGAACACAATTGTGTGGGGCTAGTGAAACATCACAATCACTTAATTATCACACCGTGATTATAAATAGCACACTGACAAATCAACCACTTGAGCTTTGGCAAACTTGGCCATGGATTAAGACAATTCCCAATATAATGGCTGAAATGTCATCCTTTTCTGTTCCACTCAAGGAAGCATGGTTAAATGGAAATTAATAAAAGTGATTTTATTGTAGGGAAAATCTTGCACAAACTCAACATTTTTTTAAAGTAAATAATTCACAAACCTTGATACTTTAGCTATAAGTAGTAACAAATTCCCTGTGACATACTATAGAACTAATTGCAAGACACAAGAGACATAGGAGTGTCACATTATCTACTTTTTTTAGGAGGGAAAGAGAACTACTTCCTTTCTGTATTTGTGATACATTTAGTTTTGTACAAATTTAGATTATATAGTTTTTTAGGAATACATCCATGCATATTGTAACCAAGAGAAAGCCTGGTCCTTTAGGGAATTGTAAAGAACTCAAATTTAACTGTTGTTGCCAGCGTAGGGTAAGAAAATAGTTGTAATTTTACTTCTTTGATGCCAATTCTATCTTCTTCCCTCAGTTATTTTTGCTGATCTGACTCTGAAACAGGAATCAGTCTACCATTACATTTGTAGGAACCCTAATTTCAGTTCCTTTATCAGCATTGAACTTTCCCATATTTCCTTTAATTTCCCTAAGACCACACTAAGGATTAATGGGCCGAGATGTGGTGATAATGTAGAAGATACACTCACATATAAAGGAAAGTAACCGCATTACTCAGAACATGCCAGCTATGGATGAGCTAAGATCATTATATTGAGGCGATTTCACTTAATCTGTAAGTACATCAGTCATGTAATTAGGGCCATTAATCTCAAAGGGCAGACTGGACACACACGCAGCTTAGCAAACAGTGTTTATAAGGGTCCTAGAAGTCCTAACTGTATCCAAAAACCCATCACATTTTAAAGATTTTGTAAATCTAGTAAAAAATAGAAATAAAACGCATACTGTTGAGATGGCATAATGATCTTAGAACTCATGTTAAGATGTGAGACTGATAGAATGCTAGAACCATAGTGAAATCTCATTCTGTGTAAGTTCACAGAGGAACACACTGAAGAAGAAGGACCATGAGTGGTTACATGAATCTCATCTTTCAGGAACCAGCATATTATAGGGCTCAGTGTAGTACAAGGTCCTGCCTTGATTACTGAGATTTCTTTTCTAAAACTCCTAAGTCTATCTAGCTCATGGCTTTTCGGGCCCATTTAGAACAGTTTTCAGGAGATATGGCTGCCAGAGTGTTTTAAGCTAATTTCCAACCACCAGATTATGATAACCAGACTGTTGTTGTACTCCTTAAATCAAACAAAACCTATAAAAGTATTGCCGTCAGATGTGTAATTGCCCCCTTAATTTTACCTGACTCCATTACAAGTATTTCATTAGGCAGAAGGAAGTAGTTTTTCAAACTCCTTAATCTACTGTAGCCCTCCAAAATACACTGTAATATGCTACTGTATCAGAATGTTGAATGTTAAAAGAAATATATATGTGTGTGTGTGTATATATATAGTTTGTTTGTTTGTTTCCAAGTCCCTCTTCACCCGCCGATGAGAGAAGATTAAATTAATTCTCTCATACGAAAGTATTCTGAAAACATGTAACATGTTACTCATGGAAATATGATAGAATTGCCTTCAGAAAAAGGGCCATTTCTTTAATTTCTCCACTGTATGTTGTCATTTAAAAATACTTGATGAATTTTTGGCTACACAGAGAAGAATAGCTTTGGCTCAATGTTAGTGTTGTAAATTGAAAGGATAAGGCTAAGACTGAAATCCTGTAATGCATAATCTGGAAACAAATGGATATTTTCTTGACACAAAGATTATTTTTTGAAATTCTCCATTGCTTTTTATGTTTTTCGTGCCTCATTTTCCCATTTCCCTCTATCAATGCAGTGAAACCTGACTTCCATGTATGTTGGGTACTAACCTGAAAGCAATTTGTTCCGTATGGACCATTATCTTAGTAATAAATCTAGAAAACACTTTTTAATTGGCCAGGCGTGGTGCCTCATGCCTGTAATCCCAGCACTCTGGGAAGCCGAGGCGGGCAGATTACCTAAGGGCAAGAGTTCGAGAAAAGCCTGGCCAACATGGTGAAACCCTGTCTCTACTAAAAGTACAAAAATCAGCCAGGCATGGTGGCAGGAGCCTGTAATTCCAGCGACTCCGGAAGCTGAGGCAGGAGAATTGCTTGAACCTGGGAGGCAGAGGTTGCAGTGAGCCAAGATCATGCCATTGCACTCCAGCCTGGGCGACCGAGCAAGACTCTGTCTCAAAAACATAAAAAATAAAAAATAAAACAGTATTTAATTAACTTTAAGGGGGAAAATAGACTCCTCGGTGAATGGTTCCCTCTGCTCACAAAGCTTATCTTTCTATTTAATTTGAAAACCCTAATTTGACTTTACATTTTCTGAGGTTGTTTTACATAATTACATAGAAGTGCTCACATCTTGCTTTTTTCCCCAAACCAGATAAGAAGTTTTATTTCAATTCAAATTCATGTGTAAGGTGATTTTTTAAAGACCATGATTATGCAAAGGAATAGAAATATAGTAGGAAGTAGTAAAATCATCTTATCCTTTTTCTAAAACTTGTATCCCTACTGATTTCATGCCACAGATATAAAATTGAATTTTGATCATCTAAGTCCAATCCAAAGTTTACTTTTGGAGGAGATTAAGTTGCTACCTTCTGACATAAGCCCTAAGTGGAATCTGGTTTTAGAGAGAAAGAGGAGTGAGGTATTACTTTCCTTCTTCTTGTACTATAGTTCTCGTTTTTCCCCCTAAGAGGAACTCTGATCTGTGTGAGAAAGTCATTTTTAACCAGCATGCAGACGAACAGTGAATGGGTGCTAAGGTCCTTTAGCACAGGCCACGCCCATTTCTGTTCAGCAACAGATTTAGCTTTGGGGGGTCATTAAATATCAGCAGTAAGTGACTTTCCCCTTCTTCATTTATTCAGTATCTGCATTGGGCCAGCCTTATGCTAAGTGTGGGCATGCAATGTTAGGCAAGAGCAGACAGGACCCCTGCTCTCACGGAGCTTGCAGTCAAGTGCACCAAAGAGACGTTAATCAAGTAATCAGCCATGTAAATGTAATGTAATGTAAGTAAGTGCTAAGAAAGTGGATGCTTTGTTCAATGACAGCATTGCTAGAAAATCTGACCTCATTAAGGAGGTCAGCTGAGGCTTGTTGAAGAAATGAGGATGAGGCCAGGATTTGAAGACCAGGGTCTCGTACTAAAAGGTCAAGCAGAAAGTAGAAATAGAAATCTAGGCAATTGAGGCCTGACTTCCTTCTATATCTCTACTGTTGGACATTTTACTTGTATTATCTGGGTAGTTGATGCAAAAGATTCTGAAGGTCATCACTAAACTGGGAAATGTCCTAAATATCTAAAGCTGGAGAAATTCTTTCCCCAAATCTGCTTGCCTGCAAAAATCAGCAAGACTATGAAAATATTATGGATGACACTCAGGCAAATGGTACAAAGGACACTGTATTTATAACCTTTCTGTGTTTGCTCTTTAGATGAGGGCCAGCCTGCCCGGCTCATTTTGGAGCAATTTCTGTTCTAGTTCATGAACACACGAATGCCACTGGGGTTTGGTGGTCTCGGCAGCACCCCAGTGCATTGTGGTTTAGCTAAGACACTCCTCCTCTGGCCTCCAGTTAACAGGTGACCTGGGGTTTAACTGCCAGAGCTCCTCATTAGCTGTTTTAACTACCCTCCACTCCAAGATGATCTGACCATACTGTGACTTTGTGAAGTAATGCCCTGGTTAATTATTTGTGCTGTACTCTTTTGTGCTGATTTTTCATTAATATTCAGGTTGGTTTTGCTTAAGGAAACACAGTGTTCATGGTTGAGTCGACATGAATAGTTAGGAGAGAAGGAAACAGCTTGTTGGGACCCGAGAACACACAGAGCTGATGTTTCCAATGCGTTTTCTTTCCTTTTGTATCCAGCTCCCTGACCCTGGGGCAGGCAGCAGAGGCCAGCAGTAACCAATCTTTTCAAAGTGCACCTTCAAAGCACTGAGCGAGCCTATTTCATCAGCAAGCCAGAAACAACTGTGCTTGAACTAGCTTCTAAAATAGAGGACCCCTTGGAGGAGATTTAAATGTGTCGCTAGATGGCAGCATTTCTGAAGTTCATTGGGAAGGAGCCATATTTGGAATTACATCTGCTGTTTCATTGAAACGTC
>NW_012105908.1:2215097-2243161 GCF_000951045.1 Mandrillus leucophaeus
CCCAGGCTGGAGTGCAGTGTCGTGATCTCGGCTCACTGCAAGCTCTGTCTCCTGGGTTCACGCCATTCTCCTGCCTCAGTCTCCAGAGTAGCTGGGACTACAGGCGCCTGCCACCACACCCAGCTAATTTTTTTTGTATTTTTTAGTATAGACGGGGTTTCACAATCTTGACCAGGCAGATCTTGAATTCCTGACCTTGTGATCCACCCGCCTTGGCCTCCCAAAGTGCTGGGATTACAGGCATGAGCCACCGCGCCCAGCCTCCAGTGCATTCTCTTAAACACTCCTTCCTTCTTTGACTAGAAAAGAAAAGGATTAAATATGCCATTGTTTTTCCTGACCTGCATGGGCATTAGTAAATGATAAAGTAGGAACCTAAGCTCTCTATGCAAATTATTTTTAGTGACGGTAGTGAGAGAACTAAAAATTATCAGAGGAGAATGCTGTTGTCTTAAAAATTAAAGCATAATATTTCTCACAGATTCAAGACAAATTCTCCAGAATTAGTATATAAAATTCTCCATTCTTTAATAGTATCGCTTCTTAGAACTCCTTAAAAAGATGGAAATGCTGCTTTCCTGTTCTTTTCAAAACTGAGATTGATGAGGTTATGCCCGCACCATTCTTATGCAACTTTATAACCCAAATTAAATTTCTCAGAAATGTACACCAAAGTACTACTGCTGCCATCGTGATACCATACTTCTCTTATGAGACATTTTAGCCAATTTTCTTAAAATTATTCACAATGACTCAAATGCTACACAGGCAGTGGGTTTAGGAGTTTTGTTTTTCTGTTGTTTTATCAGTCCACTGTCACAAGGTGGTTTGCTGACATTGTGTTCAATCGTGGTGAACAGTTTCACAGAGCACTGCATTTGTGGTCGGTGAAGTTATTCCTGGAGTACAGTGGTTAAAAGAGTCTGTAATTTATTGATCTTGGAGAAAGGGTTGGGGTAGGGGGGCGGTGAATTAACAAAAAAAAATTGGCTGGCACAGTGGCTCATGCCTGTAATCCCAGCACTCTGGGACTCCCAGGTGGGAGGATCACTTGAGGTCAGGAGTTGGAGACCAGCCCAGGCTACATGGTGAAATCCCATCTCTACCAAAAACACAAAAAATTAGCCGGGCATAGTGGCAGGTGCCTGTAATCCCAGCTACTTGGGAGGCTGAGGCAGGAGAATTGCTTGAACCTGGGAAGCGGAGGTTGCAGTGAGCTGAGATCCTGCCACTTCACCCCAGCCTGGGCAACAGAGTGAGACCGTCTCAAAAAACAAACAAACAAACAAACAAAAAACAAACAAACAAAAAACCCCAAGAGGAATTTGCCGACTGAAATGCTGTAGGTGCCAATTTTGGTAGAAACATCTGTATTCCAAATTTCACTCTTCTGAGATATTTCTCACTTAATTAAAATTTTTCTGGAAGTAAAATTTAATTGATACCTACTAGTACCTAGCTGCAGGCACCATTGTGTTCCAGAGACATATTAAAGAAGCTGAGAAGCTCAAACTCAATAAATCACTTTAAAAACTAGCCTCTAACAATACCTATTCTAAAATACGCAAAAGTCTTCCAGATTATATAACAAACTTGGCTCTCACTGGCTGCCAGGTAGGAAAAATGGCCCTGTGGTCAATGAGATGATAAGGAGGGGGATGACAACAAAAGCTTTTTGCCATTCCTTTCAAGTGTCACTTCCGAACTAAGTCTTCTCTTAGTCCCTGAAACAAAGAAGAAAGGAATATCCCAATGCCTTAGCAAAGATTCATGTTCACTGGCATTTGTGACCCTCTGGATTGCTTACATGTACACTTTTTCTTTAAAACAGTTCTGTAAATTTCGTTCATTAGTTTTGATTTGGTGTAAGAGTAAACTTAGGAGGGATGCTGTATTGAAAAGCATTTGTGTTTCTTAGCAGCTGCAACAGAGGAGGTAGTCATCGGAGGTTCTGAGATGAAAGAGAACACTTAACCTTTCGCTATCAATAGTTTCTAGAACAACTCTGATTATCTTCAAGTACTTGTTTGAAATAGCAGAGGAGCTGATTACTTATGTTTTTCTCTTTCTCTCATTTTCTTTTTTTTTTCTTTTGAGATGGAGTCTTGCTCTGTTGCCCAGACTAAAGTTCAGTGATGTGCAGTGGCACGACCTCAGCTCACCGCAACATCCGCCCCCCAGGTTCAAGCGATTCTCCTGCCTCAGTCTTCCAAGTAGCTGAGATTACAGGTGCCCACCACCACGCCTGGCTAATTGTTGTATTTTTAGTAGAGATAGTGTTCTGCCATGTAGCCCAGGCTGGTCTCAAACTGCTGATCTCAGGTGATCCACCCGCCTTGGCATCCCCAAGTGCTGGAACTACAGGTGTGAGCCACCGTGCCCCACCTCTTTCTCTCCTTCTGTTTGTGCCTCAGGTATGGGAGAGAGAAAGGAAATGCTGTGTGAGAGCAACACTTGCACACTGCCTGGGGTGTAAAGCAAGGTGCTTTCAGATGCAATACTGTCTCTTCAAGGCGACATATTTTCCCATTCTACCAGGATAGTCCCTTTTTGGCAGACAGCGATGCTTTTTAAAATTATCCATTTCACTTAATAAGAAGGTTAAATCAAAAAAGAGACCTCTGGACAACAAGCAAGAGAATACTCTTCCAAAATATACACAATATATGTGTAATTAGAATACAGTAGCAGCCACAATATAGTTTCTTCCTCAGTACTTTGGACAGTGAGACTCTGGGACATTGCTTGTAATATGCATAACTGTAATAAATGCATAAGAAAAAGTGTTCCTATATGTATGATCTCACCAAATTGAACAAATGGGAGAACAGCTTTGTATGGGCAGGCAACAGATTTTTTTTTCAGGCAAAGATTTTTCTTCCTGCAGAGGAGTAATTCATAGAATAAATATATATATCTGAGTATTATGGGGGTTGAATAATTTTATGGGCCTTAATATCTTAGAAGAAAGAATGACGTTTTTGATAGGTGGGGTCAAGTCATCATCAGATGTTCATGTCAAATACATAACGTGTTGGGAGAAAGGTACAAAATACTTTTTAAGTATTTCATCTGTTGAATTTGGCCTCTGGCTGTCTTCAAGAATTTTTGGGCTGGGTGCGGTGGCTCATGCGTGTAATCCCAGCAGTTTGGGAGGCCAAGGCGGGTGGATCATGAGGTCAGGAGTTCAAGACCAGCCCGGCCAACTGGTGAAACCCCGTCTCTACTAAAAATACACACTCACAAAAAAAAGTTAGCTGGGCGTGGTGGTGGGCGCCTGTAATCCCAGCTGCTCAGGAGGCTGAGGCAGATAATTGCTTGAACCCAAGAGGCAGAGGTTGCAGTGAGCCAAGATCGCACCACTGCACTAAAATGTATAAAACCAAGCTGTACCCTGACCACCTTGGGCAGATGTCGTCAGGACCTCCTGAGGCTGTGTCACGGGTCCGTCCTTTACCTTGGCAAAATACACTTTCTAAATTGATTGAGACCTGTCTACAGACACTTTTGGTTCACACATTTCCTATTCTAAGTAATATGTGTTATCCTGTCTTGTTTGCTTTGCCAACTTTCTCGACCCATTGATTTAAGAGATGGACATTTTTGATCCTTATACTTCACCTTCCCATCCCTTCTCTCCCAGTTCAGTATCTGAAAGCTATATTGTTATTTTCAGTGTTCAGAAAGGCCAGACCAGATAGTAACCACTTGATTTTCTGCCATTTTTTTTCTCTTGCTCTACCTTATGAGAGGTTTATACCTTACGAGAGGTTTACACATCTTTCTCAGTACTTCTATTAAATTTTTCATTTTGGCAATAATATTTTTTAATTACCAAGGAATATATTTTTCTAGCATTGCTCCTTTTTGATAGCAGCCTACGGTTTTGTTTTATGGTTTCAATATCTTCTTATATTTCTCTGAGGATATCAACAAGAAATTGTAAAACTCCCTTCTATCTTCTGATTTACATCCGTTTTCTCTGCAGCTAGTTGTTCTGCTTATTCATCTTGGTTGTTCTTTTTTGTGCAAATTTCCTCTCTTCCCTAATCTTATTTGTGCATGAGATGAGGATGGTAAATACAGTAGTGGTTCACAATGCTCAGTGTTAGGAAGAGTGGAGAACCAGGGTCTTGTACATTGGTATGTATTTATGAGGGAAATTAAACAATATGTATAAAGAATCTCAAAGTTGTTTGACTCTATTGACACACAGGCCTACTTTTAGGAATTCACCTTTTTGGAAATAAGCAGATTATGCACAAAGATATTCACATAAATACAAATAAATAGAGGACTATTTAATATATTTGGTGGACTATTATGCAGCATTAAAGTTTATGTTTGGAATGAATTTTTAATATTATGGGAAAGATTATTCATGTATATGTATCTGTATTTATTTGAAGATTTTTTTGGTTATTCTTTTAAAAACCACATATATAAGTATACAATGTGTCAGCAGTTTAAAGCATAGAAGTTACTTAAAAACAAGTTAGGATCAGATGAACAAGGGCAGTTGGAACACGCCAACGAGCCACGCCTTGCTTCCCTCTCTGAGTTATCCGAATTCCCTGTCGCTGACTCCTGGATGAGCCAGTTTAGTTTCCTGCCTTTGGTTTTGTACTGGGAATATTGACTGACTGACTGGAGATGGATGTGACTTCGTTCTCAATCCCCAGTCCTGTGACTCTCTACTTCGTCATTGTATATGTGTGTGTGAGAGAGAGAGACTCCTTTTGTTCATCCTCCTCTTTTGCCTTAACTTTTACCCCAAATGTGTTTCAGCAGCTTTACTCTGGGAACTCCAAATCTTGACTACAGTCTGTTGAAAGATAAACTTAGGTGCACTGAAATTTTAAAGAGTTTATTTGAGGAGAGTGTGATTCATGAATTGGGCAGCACCAAACCACAAGTGGTTTAGGCTTCATGGAAGGGGTGTGCAGGGAAAACTTTTATAAGGTGTTTGCAGAAGCAAGATAAAGAACACATTTGATTGATTAAAGTGGAATCCTCCTAGTTAGAGGTTAGTTGATTGTTTCTGATTGGTTAAGCTTAAGTTTTATTTTACTGTTTACATTGAATTGCTTACATAAGAAACCAGGGTACTGGAGCCATCTCAGCCTAGTGGGTCCTCAAATGATATTTCTAAACAATTCCTTTGGCATCTTCCTTGAGGGAGTAGCTCACCTGTCCTCCCCTCTCTCCTTTTTCTTTTTTTTTTTTTTTTTTTTTTGAGATGGAGTCTCACACTCTGTCACCCAGACTGGAGTGCAGTGGCACAATCTTGGCTCACTGCAAACTTCACCTCCTGGGTTCAAGTTATTCTCCTGCCTCAGCCTCCCAAGTACCTCGGATTACAGGCACCCTCTACCATACCTGGCTAATTTTTGTATGTTTTTGGTAGAGACAGGGTTTTGTCATGTTGGCCAGGCTTGTCTCAAACTCCTGACCTCAGGTGATCTGCCTTCCTTGGCCTCCAAAAGTGCTGGGATTATAGGCGTGATCCACCACGTCTGGTCTCACTTGCCCCTTTCTGCAGAGCCTCCCTCTGCCACTTCTCTGTGCTCTCCCTGCCTAGTGGAACCCTAGCAACTGGTAGAAACCAAGATTAGGAGGAATCGTTGATAAAGTTGAAAGAGGAGGACTTTATAATTCAGGCCCTGCTTCCTACAGAGTGAGGATTCACTGGGGGTTTGTACATGAGATTAATGTGATTAATATGGCAGTTTTAAGAAGGTTGATTGGAGGGCAGTGTAAAAAACTGATTAAGTAAGAAGAGACTGAAGAGGGAGAGAAAAATTAGAGCACTGTTCTAGTAATCCAGATGTGAGGCAGTGAGTAGCTGAACCAAATTGAAAGAAATGTCAATGAGAAAAGAAGGCAGAGATAGAAGAAAGATTGAGAAACATAATGAGAACATAGTAACACATGAGTCAAAGATGAGCTTGAGTTTTTAAAAACTTTATTGTGACCCACCCTGTTTATTGTAGCAGTATGCAAAATAGCCAAGAGGTGAAAGCAACCTTAATGTCCACTGATGGATGAATGGATTACAAAAATGTGGTAAATACATGCAATAGAATATTATTCAGCCTTTAAAAAAGAAGGAAGTCTCATCACATGCTACAACATGAATGAAACTTGCAGACATTATGCTAAGCAAAATAAGCCAGTCATAAAAAGACAAATACTTTATGATTCCACTTATATGAGGTATCTAAAAGAATCAAACTCAGAAACGGAAAGGAGAATGGTGGTCACCAGTGACTGAAGGTATATTCATCAGGTATATAGAGTTTCAGTTTGCAAGATGAAAAAGCTCCAGAGATGGGTCGCACAAGAAAGTCCATAGAGTAAACACTGTTGAACTGTACACTTAAAATGGTTAAGATAAAAAATGCACTAAAGATGTGTACCCCTGGACATGGAGAGTGGAATGCAGACAATGGAGACTCAGAAGTATGAGGGGGTGGGAGGGAGAAGGGTGATGAGGAATTACTTCATGAGTAGAATGTACATTATTCAGGTGATGGATACCCTAAAAGCCCTGAGTTGGCCACTATGCAATCTATGCATGTAACAAAATTACACTTGTACCCCATACATGTATATATCAAAAACACTGAGATAAAATAAAATTTTTAAATGGATAATAGAAGATGGAATACATCTTTTGCCTTTTACTAAAAAAGAAAAATTAAGATGGTAAATTTTATGTTCTTTTACCACAAGAAAAAATTTCTGAAATATTTCAGATTTACAAAAAATGGTTTAAAGAAAGTAACATGGCAAACATTAGGTACTCATCATTCATAAAACTAAACATTACCAATACAGTTGACACTCTTTGAGTAATACCCCAAAGTTTTAAGATTTTATTTGTTCAACCATTACTTTTTGAGCGCCTACTAATTGCAAAGCTCTGTCGTGGCACTGGAGATGCAGCAATATCCCACTCCTCCCCTTTGGGAGACATGCATGGTGTGGAGAAGGATCATATCTTGACAGATATAGAGAACTGAATGGGAAAATTGTTTTGGAAGGTAATGATGCATTATGCAATTCACAATATTTGATTTGAGGTAACAACTGAAATGTCCACATTTAGCTGCACCTCCAGAAATAATTCCAGGAAATCTATAAAATTATTGCACTTCTATTAATAATCCTGTATAAAAAATTTATTGAGTAATTACTCTGTGTAAGTCACTTTGCTGGTCACAATATTTAATGAGACTCTACGATGTGCCATTCACCCCAGCAGGTATTGTTCTCTAGTGTGTGAGACAGACAAGGATAAGACAACCACAGTAAAGATAGACAAGGGTTGAGGTAATGAATATGGTGCTGAGTGCTGAGGTAACACCAACCGTGTACCAATATTTACCCTAGCTGGAAGGAAGATTTCCTGAAGAAAGTGACATAGAAACTGAGATAGGATAAAAAATATATAAAATAGTAAGAGTCAGTGCTTTCCCTTGAGAGTCGTCTGGTATACCACAGAAACAGATAAAAATAAAACCCAATAGTAGGTGCAATAATACTTTTCTGTGTAAAGCACAAATGAGATGAGTTTGAAAAAGCAATGAACTAGACCTGGAAATTAGGCCCTTCATGCATTTCTAAAGAGATTTAGGTCATTTGGGGCAGAAAGAAGAGCAAGAGCAAAGACTCATGGGTTAAAATCTATGATATCTGAGGATTCTCATGAACTTCGCTTTGCCTCTATCAGTGTACACTGATAGAGGCTCTATCCACTAAACACTATACACTCTATCCATTGTATCCTGTAATTTTTATTACAAAAATGTTCTGATTTGACTCCAAACATAAAATAGTGATCAAATATGTATAATCGTATACATAAATAATATGGGAAATAATATACATAAATAGTATAATACATGTATGTGATGGCTCAGGACATGTTATGCCAAAATATGACACCTTGGCATAGTGAATGTTTTAAGCTGAAAAAATTTGAGAAACGGCATGTGCAGGAAGGACTTTCTGATGTTCCCCCAGCCTCCTCCCCTGAAGCAGGTCAGAAGACCCTCATATGAGTGCGAGGTGCTCCCCTATACCTACATGAAAGGAGCATCCCTGTCTCCAAAGATGAAGGGGCACGGAGAGGACTCTGAACCAACAGGCCTTGCCGAGTTCCCTCCAGTTCGCTCACACCCTTTGTCTTACCACTTTTCTCCATGACTCTGCTCTTCGTCAAAGCTAGCAAATCAACCCCCAGGTTCAACTGCTTCATTGGATCTTAATTTCCTTATGAAGTTTCCTGTGTCATGTCAAACTTACATTAAATAAATTCATATGCTTTCATCTTGTTAATCTTTCTTTTGTTATGGGGCCCCAGCCAAAGAACTTAAGGAAAAGTTCATTTGGAGCAGAAGGAAAACATATGTTTTGCCCCCCACATAATCAATAATATATGAAATAATAAGTGTAAAATTACTATGTAGGTGACACAGTGCTCAAGCAGTTCTGCTTTTGTCATCCTTTAAAAATTGTAATGACATGATTAATTGGCATTATTATTTGGTCTTTGGCATGGAATTTTGTCAGAAGTTTTTTGAAATCCTCAGTGATGTCTTTTAGATCTTTTGGTCTGCTCTTTGTCCTTTAAGACATGGGTTCTTAAAAGCATTGGTTGTCTTGCCACCATGCTGTGCTTGCCTAAGAATCCAGTGGTCTGACACTGAACTGGTTTGTACACAACTGGTGCCACACAGGTACTAGCATTTCTTCTGGGACACACAGATGAGAATGGGAGAAACTTTTCAGAAGGTCAATTTTGGTTCAACATATGGAAGAACATCCTAAGTTGCCCAAAACAGATGGAAAAATGGTGTTTATGTAAACTTCATTTACATAGTTTTACATAAAACTAAAATTATTTGACTTATGAGATTGTCCTTTATTCTGAGATCATATCTTTTCAGTTTTTTTGTAAGAAAATATTCTTTCTTTTAGAAATTATGACATCAGTGAATTATAGTAGTTTTATTTAAATGTCTTTACTTGGCAAATAAAGGCTGAAAACACATTATTTGAAATTTTGTACCCAGATGTCCATAAAGTCTGACAACCCTAGTTCCCCTAACTGCTCAACTCTGTTCCAACCATCACATGATGCCAGATTTTCAAGTTGTTTATCTTGTTAAAAAATAAGAAGGAAAAATTTATTTTAATAATTTTGGAAAATTGTTTGCATATATTGATTTTTACTTTCTGGCTTATTCAAGTATTCTGCCTTTTCTAAGAAGAAAGTTTATTCCCTAAGAGGAAATAAGCTGACATGAATGAATCAGGAGAAGTAGAATCAAATCTAGTTAGCTGCACAACTAATGAGAGGTGTTTGCTTATTCTGGTTCTTAGTTTTATAGTCTGAAAAATAAGGGAATGAGAAAGTGGCAAGATCTATTTTAGTAATAAAATTTAATTAAAAAACATAGTGTATATGCATGTATATATATGTATGTATGTGTATATCTATCTATAATATACGCATATATACGTATGTGCACTATACACACATTTGTACAACATTGGATTTTGTGAGAATTAATCATTTTTGCTAATATTAGAAACTCAATCTTTGAAACGCTGAAAACTTCATGGGGAATTAACGCTTCAGGGAGGTTTTTTTTTTGTTTTTGTTTTTGTTTTTGTTTTTGAAAAAACAAACCAAAGGTTTTTTAATCTTAGAACCTTGGGGAGTATAAGAATATTGCCAATATTTGCAAGGTGAAAAGAAATTGGACTATAAGCTATGATCGGAAATTTTTTATGAGCACCAATTTGCTGATGGGCTAATAAGCATTTACGTTTGCTGATCTTGTAGTTAGCTGCTTAATTACTCAATTTGTGCATGCAAATGGTATCGTGTGAATATAAATGGATGCAGGTGCAAATCTGCATGACTAGTATTAGGGTCTTATTTGAAACTTGCTCATGATCCTTCATTACTCTATACAGTACTTGAAAAAATTAACCCTGGTTTTCAAAAATAGTCCTGAAACAAAGTAAAATCCTTATGGGCAAGATCATGTTTTTAATGTGATCACTCTCCCTAGATTTCTGTTTTGGGATTTTCATTTTTTATTTCTTTGAGACAGATTCTCACTCTGCCATCCAGGGTGGAGTGCAGTGGTGTAATCACAACTGGCTGCAACCTTGTCCTTCCCAGTTCACGTGATCCTCCTGCCTCAGCCTTCCGGAGTAACTGACGCTACAAGCGCACACCACCACACCTGGCTAATTTTTTGTATTTTTTGTAAAAATGGGGTTTTGCCATGTTACCCAGGCTGGTCTCAAACTCCTGAGCTCAAGTGATCTGCCCACCTCAGCCTCCCAAAGTGCTGGGATTACAGGCGTGAGCCACTGCAGCCAGTTGGGATCTTCTAAAGCTATTGTCTTACGGTGATGTTCGTAGCTAATTTATAATAGCATGAAAAAATAATCTGTTATATTTAGAGTTGTTAACATAAATTCTCAAGAATATTTTGGGTCTTAGGGACTCAAAATCAAAATCATAAGAATATGATTAAATGCAGTAGGAAATCCAATTTGGCGATGCATTTTCTAGATTTCATAGATTTTCTCTGCATTACTCAGCCATTATATGCTGTGTTATGATACACTGTTAAGCTAGATATCACAAATAACTCAGTGGCCACCATGTTAGAAAAGTGTGATGGGGAATATCAAGTCTATACTGTACAATTTGGTATTCATAATACCTAATGTTGGGGGTGCTTTGAAGCTTACAAAACACTTGTCTACATACATTATCTTGCTTGTTCCTACGACTTTCCTGTGAGCTTGACCCCTATCTTAGAGATGAGAAAACTGAGGCTTAGTGAAATAAAATTAATAGCTGCTATTTCACAAATACTAAGTTGTACAGCAGGATACTCTGTTTTATAGTCTGACCTATTTCAATTATTCTACATTACTTTGATTTTATTGTTTGCTCTTGATTTGGCATGCTAATTTCCGTGACCTTCCCTCTTGCAACAATGTTACAAAACTCTTAATTGTAAAGAGCATAGTTTATTCTTAGCTTTTTGTACAATGCTGAGGATAGATCTGCACACTAATGAAACACTCCCAAAATACTTGTCCTTTGTTTTTGATGAGGGAGGTAAAGACTTGGTAGCTAAGCAATGAAATTTAACTCATCAGTCACCTTCAGTGAAGTTGGAAGTTAGAGCTTGGCTTTCCTCAGTACCCTCATGCTTTTAGCTTGTGCCTGCAAGGACAGTAGGAAAACCTTGCCCCAGAATGTAATGAGGAATGACTGGCAGAGGTGGCCTGAGATGTACATTTTAGCAATGCAGAATGTACTCAAGATGTGATAAAGGCATTTTCATCTCTGACAGACATCCAGGTATCCTCTAGTTAATAAGTCTGGCATGCTTTTCAAAAATAGAAATTATGAAAGTAAGGACTATAAAAACTCCAGAGCAATCTCATAGATAACAGATTCTCATCCACAAACATATGATTCTCATATTAGAACAGGAGCCTAAGGCGTTTCCATTTCTCTACTCTGAAGAAATCCTTCCTTCTTGGGAAATCAGCTCTGATATTCTCATCAGGGTACTTTCACCTCAACATCTAATTTGCTTCTAAGATGCAAGACTGAATGAAGAGCTCAGGTTGTTTAAGAAAATATTTCTGGAGGGAATAAATATTCTCAGATCTTGCTAATCAAGCTGTTTTTATTGTGCTCTGTGGAGTCCAGGCTCAAGGTTTTACCACATGCCTCTGCAGAGGGCAGCATAAGGAAGATGACCTAACAACTCTGGCTTCCAATTTCCAAGGCAAGTGTGCCCCCACGATAGGAGAGGCCACATTTTCATATCCGCAGTCAGGAGTTTATGTGAAAACTCCTCCAACCTTTTGGGCTGTTCTGCCCAGTTCCCACTGGAGGCAGGCGATGGAGTAAGTTGGGAAGAGGGCTCTGTCTACTTTCAGGATCCTCTGGTTTCTCTTCTTGGCCCATCTCAAGGCTCCCAGAGGTGCTGCTTGCTTGCTGATATCCAACCTGCTTGTCATTGGGCTTGGTTGGAAGGATTTATAATGAGATGGCGCATTTATTCAATTGACACTAAAGGAATATGATGTTAAGAAACTGCCAATAAAAATAATAACAGCAGCAGTGGTTATTGTGTTCTGACACCACTCTCCAGACACCAGTAACTACATGTTATTTAATTCCCGTAGCAATCATCCTACAGGTAGAAAAATGAGAACATTAAGGTTTAAGTAATGTGAAAGAAAAACAGAATCTCAGGACCCCAAACTCACTATGCCAAAGGGAAAGTTAACTTGGTAACTGAGCCATGCAAAAACTGTCTTCCTTTTGTTCCCAAACAGATAGCTGTAATTTCACATGCTTACTTTATCTTATGGAAAATGTAGATTGACCGAGCCACAGGAAGAATTCATAATTGACATTCCCTCACTCCCTCCTTTTTATATGTAAAATGTAGATTCACTGAGCGCTAATCAGAGCCTTATCAGAATGCAATCACTTGCCTCTTTGCCTACGCCCCTCTTTTTTGGTCTTCCCCTCCTGCTTGCTCTTTCCTCTTTAAATATTGAAGTTCCCCAAATCTTTATAAGAAGCACAGGTCACAGATGCTATTGTGACTTGTGTTGCTTTTTTCTGCGTGCATCCTCAACCTTCACAAAATAAACCTCTAATAGATTGAGGTCTGCTTCAGTCACTTTTTGGTTTACAGTAACTTGCCAGAATTCACATGGAAGAATCAGGTATTGCACTCAGACCTGCCTGACTTTAAACCAATGCTCTAATCACTAGGCCATGCTAACCTTGAGTTTGAAAGACAGACTTCTTAGAGAAAAATATGTATGTATATTTAATTGGGGGAAAATACCTGCTTCTAACGTTTGGTAGCTTTTCCTATTTGGTAGCTGCAGCCCAAATGGATAAATCTGAGGGGATTTTCAAAAGGGAGAGGGAAAGAGTCTAGCTCCTTTTTGGAAGATGTGCATAAACAAAGGTTTCAGTCCTTCATGCCACTTTAAAAATGCTCCCTCCTGTCTCCCTGCCATTTTATTGTGACTGACCTCCTGCATTCTTCCTTTAGATTCCAGCAAGCTCCAGCTGCTTCTGTTCCTGGCTTTGTACGCCAGTGTGGATGTGGCTCCCTCTGGCCAGACTGCCTGCAGCCAAATTCTTTCTCATGAGAATGACTGGTTCTTCAAAGTCCTCTTCTGCTGTCATCTCCTCTGGGCGACCTCCTCTGAGCTCTCTGAGTAGGTGCTCACCACCACCACCCTGCCTCCAAGGACCTCTTTTCTGTCTCTTGGGTGCACACTTGTTCTTGCATTTATCACAATGGGTTGTCACTCATTCCTGACTAGCTCTCACATCTCCACAACTGTAAAATACAATTTATAAGGGCTGTGTTAAGTTTTACTCACCTCCGTGTCTCTGCTGCCCAATCTGAAAATATAGGTGCTTAATGAATGTGTGCAGAACCAACTTGCAGACTCTTCTATATGACACAGCTAAAGCCATGAGCTACTTCAATAGCTTTCCAAGACAGATAATGTGAGTGTCTTGGTAGCAGTGCATTATGCTTTTTTCATCTTCGGTTGTAAGTATATTAAGGATGAAAGATGTGTTTGTACTACTGTGAATGTTGCTGGAAGTAGCCCAGAAAGGAGAAATGAGATATCTAGCCCACAGCTCACTGTTCCAGAGGCCTTCGTGTTGAGAATTGTTTCTAAGAAAAACAGCAGCATTTGATTGATGCAAAAATCACCCACCCGTTTCTCTCTGTGTTGTCATTAAGAACTGTGGGTGTGTGGGTTTTTATTTTTTATTTATTTTGGCTTTTCTTGCAACAGGCAAAGGATGTAATGCTACAAAATGATGTATGATTTGTAGTTGGTTCAGCTGGGTAAGCATTGCTTTTTCTCAACCACTATGAAGTTATTTGTTCAATCAATCATTTTAACAGTGTACTACAAACCAGGAAATAGATGGTTTAAAAAGAATAATACTTTGACAGAATCTGCTCAGAGCCCTCTGATGTTTATGAAACTCTGACTACCTACTGTGTAGATTTGTCTTAAAGAGAAAGTTTATAGAAGTCAAAATTATTTTATTCAAGAGGCTAGATATTTCTAAATTTGAGGAAATTCTCACTGTAATTGAAATTCTCACCTGCAATCTTTCTCTATTTGCCCTTTTCCCTTGTAACCCCTCCTCCTGGGAGAGACAAGAGGATCATAGGAAACAAGTTTGGGTTTGAAAATAGAGAACAGATAACATGACCAGCAAGTATGGATTGAGTTTGGGTACTTTACCTACCTCAGTGACATTGGACAAGTATTATCACCTCTTGGAATCAGTGTCCACAGTTGTAATTTTGGAATAAAATGTGTCCTGATTATATCTCAAAGAAAAAAATGAGTTCCCAAAGAGTGTGACCTTGAGGTCCTAGGCAGGCTGCAAATTTAGTTTTTGTCACTTCAGATATGAGACCTTTACTCTCAGGCTGTTTCGAACGAACCTGAAGAACCTGGGAGAGTTTGTCTCCTGCTGAGTTGACGTACAGACGTGTGGAAACTCATTTGCAATTTACACATATTAACAAAACATGGAACTGAACCACATGGCAGAGTGACTATAGAAAAACAATTTCTTTAAAATTCTCCTCAAGTGAATTGGTACTTTTTGTGTTGTTCATTGTTGTCAGATTAGCAGTGTCTTCATAATCCCTGTTACTCTACGTCTCCAAATCAAAAGTTGCCAAAGCCCACAGACTTAAGTCATGTGGTATCCTGGTATGCAACTGTCGAGTTGGAATTGCTCTGCTGGGGAATTCAAAAAGGACCATGACTTGGGAGTACAACATTCATTACTGCAGCTATACAGTAACAGAGCGGTGTTCCAGGCTGACTCCTGGACTCTTACTTTGTTGGGGCTTATCCCTTTTCCAAAAAACCACCTGGCCCAGAGGCCCCACAGGTAGTTTGCCCATTTCCCTGCACAGCCAGGTTGTGCTCAGTGCTATAGAGGATTACTGCAAAAACTATCTTTCGAGATAGCTTTGGGATAATCTCTTTCTCCCGCCGTCTGCTCCATTCACTCATGAAGTCAGCTTCTCTCCTGACTTGCTTACAAAGTTTTAGAAGATGAAAAAGAAAGGAAGAAAAGCACAAGTGATAAGCATAGGCTAGGTATGAAAATGAGAAAAGAAGTTTAAAAGCTCAGAGCAGTCTAAGCTGCGTAAGGTATGCAAAATTTAGCAGATCCAGAGAGAAGAGTATGAGACTTCAGCCATGGCCCCTACACCTGTGTCTGGGTGCAATTGTTTAAAGGCATTTTGTTCCTGACTAGCTACCTCATGTATTATCTTAATATCCCTGAAATTCGTAGTACAAAAAACAATGACTAACCAATCAACAGCTTGTATTATTTTAGTGTAAATTCTTGGTAAACAACTTAGAAATTGCCTCTTCTTTTTTCCTTAAAAACCCATTTATAACTGCTGCTAATCCAAAGATATATTCCAGGCAACTTGAATCTGTGTTCCTGGATGCCAGCCTCAAACTTTGAGTTTAAATTAAACTCTAAACTTCATTGTATTTTATTAATTTGGTTATTTAGGGTTGACAAAAGCAGTGCTAGAATTTATATATAGTGATTATAGTCCCTGAAACAAACATTGCAATTTGCAGTCTCACAAGAGGATAGAATATTTAACATCAAGACTAGATTGGAAGACCAGAATGCATGGTCTCCTTATTGGCCACAATTACAGTAAGATGTCCAATATAGTTTTCAAAGGTAACAGAAAACTAGAATGGTTTTAAAGAGTTGGATGCCTCATTGTCAGAGAGGATTAACGCAAAAGGTAGAGAGTTGGATGTGCTGACATTTAGTTTTGTTCTAACAAATTCATTCTTCATTTACATACTTGTTTGATGACCAGTAACTGAGCACCTACCACATGCCAGAGACTGATGGAAGAGAGGTTAAAAATTAAGGTAAATTTTAGACAATAAATGATTAAATCTTTTGTACCATGAACCCATGAACTGGGTTCTTTATTTACTACTTGCCGTGGCTAAGTTGAATCATTTATTATATTTTACTCTGGAGAACATTGTGTTCAGTCCAGTTTGGCCTCCAAATTTTAAATCAGATATTTTGGATATGATTACAAATGTTTCTATACAGGACAAGAATGATAATTGAAGGAAAGCAAGATCGATGAGAATACAGTAATCCCCTCTTAGCCGCAGGAAAGGTAGACCTATGTGCTAATTTCAGAATTACATGTCCCTGTTTGTATGATTACTATATGAATGAATGCTGTGTTTATACATGTTAAATATTTATGCAAATAGAGTTTGGTTTAGAGTCACCAGGCTCCTCTGGCAGGGATGATAGAGAAAAGATTACATCATTAGCTATTAACTATTTCCAGTCTTTTATTGTGCCATGAAAGAAGGACACAAAATGATTTTGTCTATGACTCATGCTCACTCTCTAAGTAACCCCTGTCGCTCTCAGAGAATATTTTGTTGTTTTCCCTTCCTCAGTTTTTTAGTGAAGGAAACCATGTCTTAATCATACTGAATTCCCAGGTCTTAGCAGGCACTCAATAAGGTATAATGAATAAATTATAGCAATGTAATGTGTGCCCTGGTAATGAGGGCTGAAACCTCTTGTTGAGTTGCTGGGCTAGAGCAATCTATGCTGGTAAGAACCTGGTTTTGGTGAGAGGTGACTGTGGATCATGGGGAGTAGGAGAGGCTGGATCTGTTTTGTGATGAGACCCAAAAGCAGCCCTTAGACTGAACTGTTTCACTGACACTTGTCAGCTGATGAGAAGATAGCAGGCAGAGGATGGAGCAGGCATGAACAATGAGGGGTAGAAGGGCGTGGCCTCCGTAAAGAATAAGTGATCTCTCCTCACCTGGTGAGGACAGGTCAGACTACAGAGTAGATGCTAACAGAACTGGCAAGATCTGCTCATATACTCTGATGATTCAATAAATGGAATAATATTTATGCAGATATGTTTTCTAAAATCTATCACTGACATCATTTTCACTATCCTTTCCTTTCATGATTACCTTCGCAATGTTATACTTGACAGCAGTGAAGAGCAGTCGTAGGAAATATGTGAAGAATGGTGCCCAGGGATATTTCTCATCTTTTATTAAAATTTTTATGTATCAAGAGCTGATATCTGATATCTGACTGGCTCTGATATATTCAGATTGCAAGTGTTCGTCTTCATGGCTGTCTCATAGCATTTTTCTTGATTAATATAACTACTAGCATTATTTTGCTCTGAGCATCTGGAGGGCAGGGGATATGCTTTATTTATCTCTGTGTCTTCAAGCCCTAGGAAAGCTACCTGGAATTATAAACTCTCAATAAATATTTATTATAGAACAAAATAAAGGAGAAGAAAAAGAAGGGAACTTTGACATTGTAACAGACCTTTATGAATGCCTCCTGTTGGTGGCTTCTGTGGAGGTCTCCCATCCACTGAGGGATGCTGCTGTGTTTAGTGTTTGTGGGAGTCCTGAAAACAAGTTAATCCTACTGTTGCTCACCTGAGATACAAATCCCTTGGCCTGCTGTCAATCAAGCAAAATGATCAACTCCTTCCAGAGAGGCCTGTGCCTTTGTTCAGACGGGACCTGCTGGGACAAAGTCTTTTAGCAATACTGAGGTTGGAAAATTCCACCATGCTTCACATTTTTTTTCAAAGTATTATAAGCCCTTTGGGCTTCTTTCCTTTCTCATAATCTCATGCCACGTGTCACTATGTGAATTATTTCATCTGGCTCAAAATTATGTAATTCACTGCTCTTCCTTTTCCTTTGCTTCCCTTCCATTTCATTCCCGCTTTCCCCTTTGAGAACTTGGAGCATTTAATGTAGTAAATGAAATCTTTGACGTCTGTGTTAAGTTGTTCTTGCATTGCCAAAAATAAATATTTGAGACTGGGTAATTGATAAGGAAAAGAGATTTAATTGGGTCATGGTTCTGCAGGCAGTACAGGAAGTATGGTGTCGGCATCTGCATAGCTTCTGGGGA
The DNA here is from genome assembly GCF_000951045.1 of Mandrillus leucophaeus. Taxonomy (NCBI): domain Eukaryota; kingdom Metazoa; phylum Chordata; class Mammalia; order Primates; family Cercopithecidae; genus Mandrillus; species Mandrillus leucophaeus. Next base: position 2,233,216 of record NW_012105908.1, read on the forward strand.
GGCCTCAGAGAGCTTTTATTCATGGCAGAAGGCAAAGTGGGAGCAAGTGAGACAGTGTGGGGGAGGAGGTGCCAAACACTTTTAAAAGACCAGATCTTGTGTGAACTCAGACTGAGAGCTCACTTACCACCAAAAGGATGGCCCACGCCATTCATGAGGGATCTATCTCCATGATCTAAACACCTCTCACCAGGTCCCACCTCCAACACCGGAGATTACATTTCAGTGTGAGATTCAGGTACAGATAAGCATCCAAACAGTATCAACATCTTTAACTTCTTTGTTGAGAGCCCCTTGCACCTCCTTGCTTGAACGGAAAGCTGGCATCCCCTTGAAGATACAGAATGTTAATTGGCCCTTTTAGATGGATTTGGTTTATTCTTCCAACCTCGAGTAGATTCAGGCTGAGATTTAATCTCAGTAATCTTTGTATTTTCCATGCCACTCTTTTCTGTTTCTTTTTTTTTTCTTGAGACTGAGTCTCACTCTGTCACCCAGACGGAAGTGCAGTGGCACAATCTCAGTTCACTGCAACCTCCACTTCCTGGGTTTAAGTGATTCTCGTGTCTCAGCCTCCTAAGTAACTGGGATTCCAGGCGTGTGCCACCATGCCCAGCTAATTTTTTGTATTTTTGGTAGAAATGGAGTTTCACCATGTTGCCCAGGCTGATCTCAAACTCCTGGGCTCAAGTGATCCACCCCTGGCTGCTCAAAGTGCTGGGATTACAGGTGTGAGCCACCGTGCCCAATCTTCATGCCACTGTTGAAGCATTTGTCCTTCTTCCTCATGTAAAAACGATGGCTCCTTAAATTCAGCACCTCTTCTGGCAGCTGTAAACTCTTAATATCTTCTACTTGCACTGGGGCAACATTTATTATTCTTAGTATTCCAAAGTCTGTGTCTCTTATCCAGACCTCCACTTTGAAGTTTGGATGGCAATATTCAAGCTCTTCCTCTACAATTCTATTTGGATGGCCCATAGACATCTTAGACTGAAGGCGACCGGGACTGAATTCATTTTGAACCACCCTCATGTTCACCTGCAAGCCTGCTATTATCTGGAATGATCCATATTTTTACTGATAGAAGCTATCTGGTTAACTCATTCATCCTCATTCGAGCCATAGGGAATCATTTGAGCACGGGGAACCAGATAGCAATGCTTAATAACAAAGCATTCTACATTCTAATTATGCTCTCCTGGTCTCCCTTACGATCACCACACAATAATCAACTTATGAATAACATTTATCCTGCCCTTATGCTAAAGTTAATAGATTTTCCAGTCTGTATTATTTGCATGGACCCAAGGAGCTATTACCACTTTTATGTTCATAAAACATAAGTACCATCTTTTTTGACCTAATACGGGTAGATTCCCAGTAGTAAAAATAACAGTGGGGCTTTATATGAAATAATTTCTAACAGGAAGTAATTTATTCTTTCTTCGAATCTTCATAACACCTTTAATCTAATTCCTTGGGTATCTATTTCTTTGTGTGGAATACAGCAATGATTTCCTTAGGTTTGGACCCCTTGCTGAGTAGCATGATGCCTCACGAGTGGGAGATTCACAGTGCATGCTTGGTGGTTGTCATGAGAAAAACCTGGGATTGTAATTTCCCCCCACCTCCGAACTGGGAAGGGGCCAAGAGACCAAGGAATGACTTGGATGAATCCAGCTTGATGAGTAGATGAGTTTATTAAGACTTGTATGCAGGGCAATCCTGGGTGGCAACACACAACTCCCCTGTCACCCATCTCTCAGCAGCTTTTAAGCTAATTTTCTGGCTATTTGCATACTGTGTATTTGCAATGAGACTATTTTCCTTGGTATGTTCCCACCTACATTCTGGGATGTTTGGGTTCTCAGGGACACCTGCTCCTCGGCTGGGCACCATGGTCTTGGCTCACTGCCTGGCCTTTGTGGTTCAAGCAGTGGATGTACACCCTTAAGCAACCTGATGGGGGACCTGTCACACTACAGTGGTGGTGTGATGGTCTCCTCACTGGCTTCTCCCAAGACATTGCTTTCTAATGCACCAAATAACAACAGGAGCAATTTATGCCACATCTTCTGTCCCGTCACTCCGTGTAAATAAATGCAAACCCATTGAGGTGTTTTGGGGAAGTGTATAATCCTTATGGTTTGGTAAATGTTTAATCATTACAATATTTTCATCTGGGTCACTGTCATTGCTGGCCAAAAATCCATATTCTAGGAAGATGCTGTGCTTGCATGGATTCACCCTCAGTTCTTAACTAATCTTCCTTGTGACATTTGTACTGTACCAGATGGCATTTATATCATAAAACGGAATATAAATAAATACACACCCTACAAACTACAATTTGTTACAGTGATATTAACGAGCACACACAGTTGTACTTTACTGAGATAGCAGCTTTTTATGATACTGGGGAAATCAAGATGAAGGGATGCTTCAGAGTCTGCTCATAGGGAAAATACATTCCCTGGACAACTACGAAGGGGAGTTGGGATTTATTTATTTATATATTTATTGAGACGGAATCTCACTCTGTCACTCAGGCTGGAGTGCAGTGGGCTCACTGCAACCTTTGCCTCCCGGGTTCAAGCAATTCTCCTACCTCAGCCTCCTGAGGAGCTGGGACTATGCTGCTACGCCAGGCTAATTTTTTGTGGTTTAGTAGAGACAGGGTTTCACCGTGTTGCCCAGGCTGGTCCCGAACTCCTGAGTTCAGGCAGTCTGCCTCCCTTGGCCTCCTAAAGCGCTGGAATTACAGATGTGAGCCAGCGTGCCCAACCAGGAGTCGGGATTTCATACATGCATTGAGAGAGCTGCTGAGGCCAGCAGATATATGGGGGTTTTTTCTCTTCGGAACCCTCTCATTTTAGCAGATCCACCAAAGCGACCATAAGTACCCTCTCCCAATCCAGCCTTTGAAGAGAACTCATGTGCATCTCACAGCTTCCTCTGACAGCAACAGCGTATAGCCTGTCATACCATCATTTTGCAAGTGTCCAACTTTGAAAAGTTTTACATTTTAGTGAACCTTAATTAAACCATTTTATGAGCATAAAGGATCACAATTTTTAAATGATTATAATTTCAGTAACTAAAGAAATACAGATAGACAAAATGTCCTTTATATTAATCTCACTACACTCAGACACTTGCGATCTTGAAGTATTCTAATTAAACTTTCATTATCTTAGTGCTTAAAGGAGAAGTCCTATTCCTAATGCAGGCAGTTTGCATTTGTAAGTTCTGACAAGCTGCTTGGTACCAGACAGTCAAAAGTGATGAATAGTCTCGGCAGATTAAAATGTAAATTTGATTGAAGAAAACAACCTACAAAAATTTATGCTTCTGTATAATCTATGTGATTAAATGTTACTTGTTGCAAAGCTAATGTTTCTGACACTTTCAATTACAGCTTTTGGAAATTTTATTCCACATCATTTAATCTATTTTAAATAACTCTCCCTTTTAAGCTTTGCACATAGTGATGTATATTTAGCATCAACCTCCAATGCAAATTTGGAAATAATCCATGTCCAGTCTACAACAAAACTCAGTTTATATGGGGATAACAAGCTCTAAAAGCTAAACCTTCAATTCTTTCTCTTAAGAGTAAAGAAGTATTTAGTCTCAGCATGATTACTCTTGTCCTTTCTAAAAAAATGTTAAAAAACACATAACATAAAATTTTAGTAAAACTGTGATAACTATTATTCCCATTGTCATGTAACAGATATCCAGAACTTTCTCATGTTGTAAATGGGAAACTTTGTACACATCGAGTAACAACTCTCCATTTCTCTCTACCCTCAGCTCCTGGCAACCATCATTCCACCTTATGTTCTGATGAGTTTGAGGACCTTAGATACCTCATGTAAGTGGAATTATACAGTATTTGTCTTTTTGTGAGTGGCTTATTTCATCTAAGATCATATCCTTAAGGTTCATTTATGTGGTAATGTGTGACAGGATATCCTTTGTGAAGGCTGCATAATATTCTATTGCATGGATATACCACATTATCTTTATCCATTCATCTGTGGATAGACATGTGGGTTGCTTCTACCTCTGGGCTGTTGTGAATAATGCTGCAATGGACACAGGTATACAGAAATCTCTTTGGGATCCTGCTTTCAGTTCCCTTGGATGTATTCCCAGAAGTGAGACTGCTGGATCATATAATAATACTGTATTTTACCTTTAGAGGAACCACTATAGTGTTTTCCATAGCAGCAGCAGCAGCAGCATTTTACACTCCCACAAAGCTATTGCCATTTTTATGACAGATTATATTAGCTAAATATTGAATAATACTAGTAATTATTTTAAAATAAAATACTAATCATATAAGATTGTTAGACAGTCATAGAGCCAAGCTTCCAGTGCTTGCATTAGTTTGTAACAGTGAATTTAGTGATGTGCTGTTTTGCCACTGTCCAAGTTTTGCTTTGTTTTGTTTTAATTCATGGATTTGAAGTGTCAGAACGCTGTTCTATCATAAGCCAATTGAAATGAAATTTCCATGTAATGCAAAGAAAATTATAAGCCTAGGAAGAAAATTGCCATTTCTGAATTATTTCCTCAGTCTGAGGAAAATTAGAAGTGAGCTTCTATGGTTCTGGTTGACTGATAATGCTCCACAAAGTGAGTCAGGCCTCCCTGTCAGCTGTGACCTCCTACCGAGATAAGAGGCTCCTTATGTTGACATTCAACCTAGGATGTGGCATTACATCTCATTATAGAACTTTACTTCTTGTTCTGGTTCCTATTTGAACCAGTGTTATAGGGTCACTCCTGTTGCAAAGGGTCCTGCAGTCTTCCTTGCTTTATATGAAAAAACAATGCCCAACTCTCATTGAATTTGTGTGTGGGGTGTGTGTATGTGTGTTTGTGTGTTTGTGTGTGTGTGTGTGTTGTCAGTATGGGAACTTTATCATGGGTTTCAAGGTGGGAAAATGATTTTGTACACATAAAAGCATTTTAGCCTTTGATTAATCTATAAATTTAATTCAATTCCTATCAAAATTCAGCAAGGTTCCTGTAGAGAAAAACAAGCTTATTTTAAAATGTATATGGAAAGTCACAAATCCTATAATAGATAAGAAGATTTTGAAAAAGAAGAATCAAGTTGGAGGAATCACTGCACCTGATTTTTTTACTATATAGCAGTTATCAAGATGGTATGGTATTATAAGAGGGATAAATGCATAGATCAATGGGACAGAACAGAGAACCTAGAAATAAACCATGCACATATGCTCAACTGATTTTAAAAAGCACCTTGTGCCTTATATGAGCACAAAATCGTATTTTTATTGATTTCAGCCTCTTGTGCCTCTGGGTTTTTGTTTGCAGTGTCATCTCTGCAAACTGCACATTTCTCCTCTCTTCAGAGAAGCCTTCACTGACTCTTCCAGCCTGAAGTAGTATCTTCTACTTCTAAGCTTAGGAAGAGGCATTTCATATTTCGGCTTCTCATTCAAGCCAGGGGTCCATAATAGGAAATGAAGAGATTTTAGCATTCACAATGAAAGCAAGAGACTATAGTAGAGGAAAAGCTAGGACGGCTGAGATTATTGTAGCCTGGTTTTCTCCACTGAGCTTCAAAACTTTTCTGAGAGTGGTCAATAGAATGGGTTGTAAGCTCATCGAGGCAAGAGCGGTTTCTGTCTCATTCAGTGCTACATGAGTTTGCCGTGTGAATTGAGTGCCCATGCTGCCAGGCACTGAGCTACCTAGACACACACAATCTTTGAACCTCTGTATCCCTACCCTACCAGCTAGCAGAGAGCAGACCCTCAAATCCCACCCTCAAGAAGTATTTGTGGACAGATTGACTGAATGACTAGGCTGAGGCTGTAGAATCAGAGAAACAAATAAGAACACATAGCCGGGTATAGTAGCTCACACCTGTAATCCCAGCACTTTGTGAGGTTAAGGTGGGTGGGTCACCTGAAGCCAGGAGTTCGAGACAAGCTTGGCCAACATGGTGAAACCCTGTCTCTACTAAAAATACAAAAATTAGCTGGGTGTGGTGGCAGGTGCCTGTAGTCCCAGCTACTCTGGAGGCTGAGGCAGGAGAATTGCTTGAATCCGGGAGGCAGAGGTTGCAGTGAGTGGAGATCACACCACTGCACTCTAGCCTGGGGGACAGAATAAGACCCATAAACAAAACAAAACAAACAAACAAACAAAAACCACGTGATAGAAACTGAACCCAAAAGAGAACCTACAATAGAATATTCTTCTTCACCTCATGTTTATCTAGATTAGTCTTCCAAACCCAACATTTATGTTTCAACTGACCTTCTATTTGATATAAAAAATGGGTCTCTGGCTACTAAACAGTTGCAGCCTGAGAGCTCAGGTCTCCAATACTGTGGCGTATGAATAAAGCAGAGTGAGCGCTCTTCTTTGTGATTTCCATGTGGCTTGACACATACTAGTCCCTGAACAGATTCCCCACTGAGTGAGGGTCACACCTTCACTAGATGGGGCAAATATACGGTGCACTGCAGCTAATTCTAAAATGCACAAATGCCTAGAGAATGCCAAAAGTGAAAAGCTAGTGCCTCAGGGTACAGCAGAGAAAATTATAAACATTTGCAGCATCACAGCGCAGTGCCACGCCTGGCCGCCTGCCTGAAGTCCTCTGGTAACCGCATTCACATCTGAAAAGGATGTGAGGGTTAATTTCTTTAGAAACTTTTTTTTCCTAGAGCTCCTTGGTTGTTTCAGTGGTAATTTATGTAGCAAAAATTGTAAAAACGTAAGTCATTGGTCAGCCATCATATAAAACTATACTTTTGGTTACCAATAAAGAGATTGTGAATAAGCATGTTCGAATCCAAAAACAATTCTTAAAATATTATTTTACAGTCTATGTTTTGGTAGGATGGCCAGATAAAACACAGGATGTCTGGCTAAACTTGAATTTCAAATAATAAAAAATGTTTTACTGTAAGTATGTCCCTTTCAACATGTGGAACATACTTTATACTAAAATAGTATTTGTTGTTTTTCTGTGTTGAGAGCTGGAGGTAGAAAGGGGGAGGGCACAGGGATCTTTTGGGGCAATGAAAATGTTCTAAATTTGTATTGTGGTGATTCTGTAACTGAAAATTTACCAGAAAAAAATTGAATTTTGCACTTCAAATGGGCGAACTGTATGATGTGCAAATTATACGTAAATAAAGCTTAGAAAATGCCCATGTTTTATTTTAGATGACCAGGGCTAATATATTTGTATTTGATGGAAAAGTTAAATATTCTTGGTGGTATTGTTATCAGCAAATCAGGTGATTAAAAATGAAGGAAATTTTAAAATGTTAGAGTAGTGTATAAACACAACATAGTTTAATATTTCTCTTACTAATCCCAGTGTGCATATTTAATGATTATATTTTGCTATTAAAATAATTTCTTCTGTAATAAAATCTTGCCAGATGTGATTCTCTGCATTTTTGTCAATGGGACAACCGGACTGCAGATATTGAGTAGTTCAAGGTCACACCACAACAGGAATGGGACCATCCCACCAGAAGGTTTCTGACCCCTAGCACAATGTTGTTCCAAAATACCATGTGCAATTAATGGAGAAAACAGTTATACTCATCCTTTTTCACCCATTAAAAGAATTTTGTACTATAATAAAAATGTGTAGATGGAAATAAAAGCACCAAGGTAAGATGATGTCAAAATGATTGTAGAAAGATCTTCTGTGATAGTCATCATGCCTTTCCTTCATTCAACAGTTATTTATCGCATGATCACATGTCACACACTGTGCCAGGAGATACAGTAGTGACAAACATGAGAGACACTCTTTTTACAGAGCTCCCAATAAGAGAAGAATTTCTAGAATTTTTTCTTTGTTGTCATTTGACCCATATTACTTCTTGTTTCTACACAGCTATTCATTGACTTACAAGATAGGGTAGAAGAGATTTAAAAAATTACAATAATAATTGACCTATTATCCTCTATGAGTCTCATCATCTGATAAAGATTTATTCTCAATTATATAAAAATCATCAGTTATTGTTGAATAAGAAACTCAATATAGGTAGACTCCTCCAATCTCTTGAATTTACATATATAGTTTTAATTGTACAATTGTAAAAGTTAATATCTTTTCAATGTATCTGATTTAAAATTACCTCAGAGCATTGTGGGATTAAAGGAGCACTGTGTCAAGGGTACACTGATTTTTATTGTATATAATTCAATGGAAGGAATCAGAAAACAACAGCTCCCCGCAGGGCCCCAAATGGTTAATTAACATTAGCTGAGTGACAGACTTGGGATCTCTGAACTGATGTGGTATGAAGCTAAAAGATCTCCAGTAGCAACTGACAAAACAATCATTATAATTTGCCTCAATGAGACAAAGAAGAAATCAAACTCCTGAAGGAGCTGAAAATTTTCCCTAAGCAGACATTTACTATAATTATTATTTTTATTGCTACTCTTCATATTCCTAATAGTTAATACTGTTACCATGGAGTTTAAAATCAACTGGTGGCATTCATTGGCATGAAGATGAATGTTCCTAATACAGAACACACACCAAAAGGGGTCTTCCCGTGATGATATCTGACAGGGGCAGAAATCATTGCTTTTAGGTTCTAATGAACTTGAAGTATTATGTTTTCAACTGCTCCATAAATTCAAATGCTTCCTAAATAATACATATTTTCTTTTAAAATGTGCTTACTTTCCCTTCTTTAATTTTTTATTTGAAATTAGTATTAATGCGTGATATTGAGTGTTGGTATCTTCCAAATAATGTTCAGGGTGGATTTTTCTTGTAGGAATCCAATATCATTTGATGAAAGTAATTTAGAAAGCTATCACACAAATTGCTACAATATCCCTTTCTTGGTATGATTTGAACGTAGTCCCATCATCTATGTTTACTGGCATTTAGGGCTTAGCTTTAATTACCATAACCTCCACCCAAGGTCTTTATGGATTAACCATTTACCATTATAGCTTTGATCTCAAAAGTTGATGACATGTAGGAAATTTGTATATACATTTATACCACACAGGCTGAGTTATAGGGTATGAGAGTGGATTGCTTGGCTCCTGAGCACAGCTACATCTGTGGTTTCTTGTTCTCTACTCTTTTGAAATGATACAACCTTATTCCTTTTCAAAAAAAGAGACTGAAAGAAAGCCAACTGCTAGTCCTGATAATGCATGTAAAAACAAAGTGAGGAAGATGTATTTAGAATTTATGTTTTGTATAAACAGTGGAATTATCAGGGAAATGCAAATTAAAACCACAATGGCTACCAACTCACTCCTACAAGAAGGAGTAAAAAGTCAAAAAACAATAGCTGCTGGTGTGGATGTGATAAAAAGGGAACACTTTTACACTGCAGGTGGGAATGTAAATTCGTACAACTACTATGGATTCCTTAAAGAACTAAAGGTAGAACTATCATTCAATTCAGCAATCTCACTATTTGGTATCTACCCAAAGGAAAAGAAGTCATTATATGAAAAAGACACATGTGCATGCATGGTTATAGCAGCCCAATTTGCAATTGCAAAGATATGGAATCAACCTAAATGCCCATTGACCAAAGAGTAGACAAAGAAAATGTGGTATACATACACCATGAAATACTACTCAGTCATAAAAAGGAACAAAATAATATGCCTTTTACAGCAACTTTGATAGAGCTGGAGGCCATTTATTCTAAGTGAAGTAACTCAGGAATAAAAAACCAAATAACGTATATTCTCACTTATAAGTGGGAGCTAAGCTATCAGGATGCAAAGACATAAGAATGATATAATGGACTTTGGGAACTCTGAGGGGAAGGATGGGAGGAAGGTGAGGGATAAAAGGCTACACATTGGGCACAGTTTACACTGCTTGGGTGATGGGTGCATCAAAATATCAGAAATCACTAAAGAACTTAGCCAC
>NW_012105908.1:2243796-2245283 GCF_000951045.1 Mandrillus leucophaeus
CTAAATCCAAAGGAATCCATACTTAGAGACATTATAATAAAATTGTCAAAAGTCAAGACAAAGAGAGAATTTGGAAGCAGCAAGAGAAAAGCAACTCGTTTCATAAAGTGAACCCCATAAGGCTATCAGTGGATTTCTCAGCAGAAACCATGCAACCCAGAAAGGAGTGGAATAATATATTCAAAGTGCTAAAAGAAAAAATACTACCAATCAAGAATACATCTGCCAAAACTGTCTTTCAAAAGTAAAAAGAGACAAATACTTCCTCAGATAAACAAAAGCTGAGGGAGTTCATCATTTTTCGAGCAGTCTTACAAGAAATGCCAAAGGGAGATCATCAAGCTGAAATGAAAAGATGTTAAATAGGAAAGCAGAACATATGAAAGTATAAAGCTTATTCATAAAGGTAAATATATAGGCAAATACTGAGCACTGTAATACTGTAACAGTGGTGCCTAAGTCACTTTAAATTGTTGTACAGAAGTTAAAAGACAAAGCATATAAAACCATAAAAGAATGCTAATGGATACGCAATACAAAAACATGTAATTCATGACATCAATAACATAAGTGTGTGCAGAAGGAAGTAAAATTGTAGTTTCTGTATGCTATTGAAGTTGTTATCAGCTTAAAATAGTTTGTTATGCCTATATGATGTTTTATGAAAGTCCCATGGTAACCACAAAGAAAATACCTGTAGAAGATGCACAAATGGAAATAAGAAAGAAATCCAATTAGCACTTAAAAAAAAAAAACAACAAAACACAAAAGAAGACAGTCAAGAGAAGAAGAGGGACGAAAAGGACAAGGCAGACACAAAAACATTTAAATTATTTTAAAAAGTTTTTTGTATCAATGATTACTTTAAATGTAAACAAAATTTTCAACTAAAAGACATATAGTAGCTGAATGGCTAGCATCATGGTCCAACTATACGCTGTCTACAAGAGACCCACTTTAGATTGAAGGACACACATAAGCTAAAAGTGAAAGGATGCAAAGAGAAATTCCATGCAAATAGTAACCAAAGAGAGCAGATATGGCAATATTCATATCAGACAAAATAGACTTTATCAGACAAAATAGACTTTAAGTTGTAAATTGTTACAAGAGAAAAGAAGATCATTACATAAGGATAACAGGGCCAATTCAGCAGGAGGACATAAAAATCATAAATATATATGTATGTGCAATATCACAGCACTTTAATACACCAAGAAAATGTTGACAGAACTGAAGGGAGAAAAAGACAGCATCACAATAGTAGGAGATTTTAATATACCATTTTTAATAATATTACATTGAGAACAAAGATCAGTATGGAAACAGAGGTCTTGAATAAAGCTATAGACCAAATTAACCTAACAGATATTTCAGTCAATGGTAGTGGAATACACATTACCACAAGCACATGGAACATTCTCCAGGATATATCCCATGTAAGGTCATGAAACAAGTAAACAATTTTAAGAAGATTGACATAATAA
>NW_012105908.1:2246343-2264391 GCF_000951045.1 Mandrillus leucophaeus
TTTTTTTTTACCACAATAAAAAAGTGATATGAATTAGTTTTTTAGTAACTATTTACTCTTATAGATTATTAAAGGCCCACCTTATGTTAAATCATTAAAGTAAAGGCCATGAACCAACTTGTAAAATAATTTACAAAGTCTATGTTTCCAAATAAGATTTCATTTTCAAGTTATAAGAGTTAGGACTTCAGCATATGTATTTTTTGAGTGGGGGTCACAATCTAACCATAACCTCAATTTATCATTCATTCATTCATTGTAAAAATGTCATTAAAGCAACTGTTACAGACTGAATTGTGTCCCCTTTTAAATTCATAGGATCAAGTCTAAATGCCCAATGTGACTATATTTGGAGATAGGGCTTTTAAGCAGGTAATAATGGTTAAGTGAGGTCATACGTTGGGTTCTTAATACAATAGAACTGGTGTACCTATAAGAAGAGGAAGAGATACAAGAGAGCCCTCTCTCCCCACGCATGCACAGAGGAAAGGCCACGTGAGGACACAGCAACAAGGCCCCATCTGCAAGCCAGGAAGTGAGGCCTCAGAAGAAAGCAATGCCACTGGCACCATGATCTTGGACTTGGAAACACGTGTCTGTGGTTTAAGCTACCCAGTCTGTGGTATTTTGTTTTGGCAGCTTTAGCCAACTAATACAACAACTTAACAATGAAAACACCATATATATTTCTAGTACCTTTCACATATCCTATATCACTCTTCAAATAGGTGGAAAGGATATAGAATAGGATGAAAGGGTAAAAGAGGAAGAACATTTGTAGCCTTTTAGTACCTGTGGCTGTTATGATTTCTTTACATTACCAGTGTTAGCAAATTCTCAATAAATATCTCAGATTAATTAGGCCTATAGATTTCCAGATACAAGTTATTAATAAGTAATTGTTTAGAGTATCCTTCAAATTAATTGCTAAATAAAGAAAAAATAGCAAAAGAAAAAAAATTTTATTTCTCATACCCAATATGACAGTAATTAAAAAGAGGTAAAAAGTGACAATTTGATAAGTTACTGATGAAGAATATCTATAACTCACACCTCGCTCACAATCTCTTAAGTTATAAACTAATGTTTAACGTTGGTGTAATTATTTATGATAGGACTGGTACCCCAACTTCTAATGTAAACATCCTCTTAGGATTTCTAGGTCCAAACTGTTGCCGGATCTGTTTCCCTTCACCGGTAGTAAGGATATTGGTTTGGCAGCATGGTAGACAGAATCCTATGTTCTCTTTAGGGACTTAGAGACCTTCAGAAAGACCCCCCACCCCGCCCCAACCCACCACTGTAAGCTTGGAAGGAGGCCATGTGCCAGGATTTGTGGACAGCCCCTAGAAACTGAGAATGAGCCCTAGTCGACAGCCAGCAAGGCACCAGGGACCTGAGTTCTACAAATGCAATGGACTGGATTCTGCCAATAACCTGGATGAACTTGAAAGAAATGCAGTCCTGCTAATGCCTCGATTTTGGCCTTAAGCTACTGGGAGCAGAGAACCACCTGAACCACCTGAACCATGCTATAATAAGACTTCATACCTACACATCTATGAAATAATAAATATGTCATCTTAAGATGCTCTATGTGATAATTTGTGACAGCAACTATAGAAAACTAATAAAATGAATACAGGCAGTGATGGATATTGAACATTCCTTCAATGCTACAGGACAATTGTTTTTTACCATTGGATATTTAGCAATATATATTACTGCCAATTGTATATTTAGTTTTCTAATATTCACAAATCAGGGAGATGACAAGAAGAGAAAAAGTAAAAAATCAGCAACATAATAGGAAAGGGAACTCTTTTGCTTTTTGAAAATTAACATTAATAAAATGAAAGGGCAAACTGCATATTGGGAGATAATAGGCACAACACATTTATCTCACAAAGGACTATATCTACAATATGTAAAGAATTCTCACAATTCAATAAAAAGAATCAACCCAATTAAAATGCACAAAACATTTGACTAGACTCTTCACAAAGGAAGATATATGAATGGTCAATAAGCATAAAAATGCTTAGTCATCAGGGAAATGAAAATGCAAATCACAGTGCATTACCACAACACACCCAATCAAATGGCTATACATGTGTATACGTATATTTAAATATGTATATGTATAGAATGCCAAATGTTGGGAAAGATAAGAGCATCTGGAACACTCATACATTGTTGGTGAGAATGCAGAATGGTTTGGCCACTTTGGAAAACTATTTGGAAGTCTCTTACAAAGTTTAATATACCCTTAACCTTACAACCCAGCAATTTCTTAGATATTTACTCCAGAAAAGTGAAAACAAATGGCCTGCACTGGAATATTAATAACATATTTATTCATATTAGCAAATAATTGGAAGCAATCCAAGTGTCCATCAAGAAGCAAGTGGATAAATTGTGGTACATCTATACAATGGTATATTTCTAAGTGAACAAAGGCAACACTGATAAATCTCCACGTATCATGCTAAGAGGAAAAAAGGACCACATACTATATTATTCAATTTATATGAATCTCTAGGAATGAAAAATTTATAGTAATAGAAAGTAGATCAATATTCTCGGAATGGAGGATAGAGGAATAGAAATGGAATGGGAAGAAGCACAAGAAAACATAGAAATGGAATGGGAAGAAGCACAAGAAAACCCTTAAGGTGATGGCAATAGTTGATATCTTCATTGTATGGCATGTATATAGATGTATACATATGTCAGCACTGAGTGATTTGTACACATTTTATAGCATGTAAATTATAGCTCAGTGTTTGATTTTACAAAAGGAAGAAGAAAAGGGGCTGGGTGTGTTGGCTCATACCTGTAATCCCAGCACTGTGGGAGGCTGAGGCAGGTGGATCCCCTGAGGTCAGGAGTTCAAAACCAGCCTAGCCAACATGGTGAAACCCATCTCTACTAAAAATAAAAAGAAAATTAGCTGGATGTGGTGGCACACACCTGTAGTCTCAGCTACCCGGGAGGCTGAGACTGGAGAATCACTTGAACCTGGGAGGTGGAAGTTGCAGTGAGCCGAGATCGCGCCACTGCACTCCAGCCTGGGTGACAGGGTGAGACTCTGCAAAAACAGCAACAACAAAACAAAACAAAACAAACAGAAAGAAGAAAGGGAACTAATAAATACTAGTAATGATGACCATTGGTTTGGACTTCAAGAGAAACTTGATCTCCAACACAAAATAAAAACTTGACCATAACTTCAAGGTAGGTATTCTGCTGAATTGATTTATCCACGCAACCTTTTTACAGCATGGAGAGACTAAGTAATCAATTGGAATGCCTCTCTACTAAATGCCTCTCTGCCCTGCTTCTGTACTAAAAATCCGACCCTGTTCCAAATCTTCTCATGACTGCCAGGCTTTTCTAGATCCACCCCTTCAAACCTCAGGAACCGCAAAATACTTGGTCACATGAGAAACCGTGTACAGGTTGTGGGTAAGAAAAAGGGAGCAATGGTGGGTTGGAGAAAGCATGCTGTAGAGTTTCAGTTTCAACCTTTACTTCCAGCTATTTGCTGCTGAGATGTTTCTCTTGCAGCCAGAATTGATGGGAGAAAATTGCATCTGGGTAGAGGAACACGGACCTGAGTCTGGAATAATACCATTTGCTTTCTGGCCATATAAATAAGGTGAAGTCAGGTCGCTGATGAATCATCAGCTCAGAAATAAACGTTCTGGCTTCAAGTCTTGTCCTGAAGCCACTTGATATAGTTCCTTCTTCCTTTAGACTGCTTATGCTTAATGTGACAGTAGATGAATTTTTCTTCCCTAATAACGTGAACCATTTTAGCAGTATTAAAAGTACCTTTTCATCCTTCAATTTCAGTGCAAACATCATCCTCTTAGGGTGGGCTTCTGTACCTACAGCTAAAGCAGTCATGTCTCACCCTCCACTCATATCACACTCAATCACAGTATCTTACATTATCATCTTCATTGCCCTCATCAGTATCTGAAATTATCCTGCTGCATATTTATTGTCTGTATTGTCCTACTAGAATGACATCTCCATGAAAAAGGGAACTTGTCTGTCTGTTCATAGTATCCTGAAAACAGTACTTAGCTCAAGTGGGTAATCAAGGACTATTTTGGAATGAATTTAACTAAACAATATAGGAATACATTTTTTAAAAAAAAGGTCAAACCTACATTTAAATCTTTCAAATATTTCAAACATCTCTATTCACATTCTTTTTTTTTTCGATGGAGTTTTGCTCTTGTTGCCCAGGCTGAAGTGCAACGTCGCAATCTTGGCTCACCGAAACCTCCGCCTCATGGGTTCAACCAATTCTCCTGCCTCAGCCTCCCGAGTAGCTGGGATTACAGGCATGTGCCACCATACCCGGCTAATTTTTTGTATTTTTAGTGGAGACGAGGTTTCTCCATGGTGGTCAGGCTGGTCTAAAACTCCCCACCTTAGGTGATCCGCCCACCTTGGCCTCCCAAAGTGCTGGGATCATAGGTGTGAGTCACCACACCTGGCCTGTATTCACATTCTTAAACAGTCTTTATTTATTTATTTATTTATTTATTTATTTATTTATTTTTCTGAGAAAGGGTCTGGCTCTTTCACTCAGGCTGGAATTCAGTGACATAATCTTGGTTCACTGAAACCTCTGCCTCCCAGGCTCAAGCCATCCTCTCACCTCAGCTTCCCTAGTAGCTGGGACCACAGGCACACACCACCATGGCTGGCTAATTTTTGTATTTTTTGTAGGCACAAGGTCTCACTATCTTACTTAGGCTGGTCTCAAACTCCTAAGTTCAGGCAATCCTTCCACCTCGGCCTCCCAAAGTGTTGGGATTATAGGCATGAGCCACTGCGGCTGGCAATATTTGCTTACAATATAAAATTGTGTTGCATATTATTGTAAGCTACTAATGAGAGCGCTATAGACAAAAGTTACTAACATGCAAATTGCTTTCTTTAAACTTGAATTTCTTTCAAAAGAATTTTTAAATTCTTAATGTAAGATCAGAGTTTAGTCTTACTGATGTGTTTAACATTATTTAGCTATCTAGCAGATACACACATTTGCTTTATGGAGACATCAAAGAACTTCAGATAATTTTTAGTCCCTTTTTATGGTTTAGAGATTCTTCTTTCAAAACTGTAAATAAAAGTTAGCTGAAAATGTGGGAAATTTCAGGATGAAGTCACCTGGTGAATCAAGTTGTAACGAAGAGAGGAAAAGTGGGCAAGCAAACTAGGCAATGTTTTGTCTTTCTTTGATTTATTGCTGTAAGAGAAAGAAAAGTGTGATGATGATTCAACAATTCTAAAAATCTTCATCCATTTTAAACTATTTAATGAAAAACATATTTTTAAGTAGAAAAATGCAACATAGAGAAAAAAATATAAAAAGAGGTCTCTCCATCAGAGACACTTTTAGAAAGAACTCTGGATAGAACACCCCAAAAGCACTCATCTGAACAGAGCTTTGCTACTCCTCTTAGGTTCACAGTTAGATCAATGAATTCAAGTTCCAGTCTCATTGTCCCTGGCCTCCTGGGCAGCACAAAAACTTGGTTTTAGTAACCACTTCCTTTGGAAATAATAACAAGTAAAACTTGTTGTGAAGGATTACATTGTGTCCCTCCGACCCCCCAAATTATGTCCGTGTCCTAACCCCTGGTACTTGTGAATGTGACCTTATTTGGAAATAGGGTCTTTGCCAATGTAATCAAGTTAAGGATCCCAAGACGAGACGATCCTGGATTTTGACTAGGGCCTAAATCCAATGACTAGCATCCTTGTAAGAGAAATGGGTGGGAGATTTGATGCAGAGACACAGAGGAGAAGACTGAGTGGGAGATATGTGAAGATAGAGGCAGAGATGGCAGTGATGCCTTTACACACCAGGGAATTCTGCATTGCCAGCAAGCA
This sequence comes from Mandrillus leucophaeus, assembly GCF_000951045.1. NCBI lineage: Eukaryota > Metazoa > Chordata > Mammalia > Primates > Cercopithecidae > Mandrillus > Mandrillus leucophaeus. The sequence goes on from NW_012105908.1 coordinate 2,252,263, forward strand.
CGGGAAGCTAGGAGAGAGGCATTGAATAGATTCTTCCTCCGAGCCTCCAGAAAAAGCAGCCCGGTAGACACCTTGATTTCAGACTTCTGGCCTCCAGAAAAACCGTGAGAGAATACCTTTCTGTTGTTTTACACCACCAAGTTTGTGGTCGTTTGTTATGGCAGTCCAAATACAGTTGTATATTGTTACAAATAGGCTTTCTTTTGTGGTATGGAAAAGTTTGCAGAAAAAGACATCTTGTTACTTTGCAGACCACTGTGGGGCACTATAATCTGTATCTTTGGGAAGTAGGCTTTGAATGATCTTAATGAAAGGTTCTGTAGGCTTTGCCGCAATAGAGCTTTTATTTCAGGGAACAACAGTGATAACTCGAGACTCGGGAAAAAAAAATTTTGAGCTAGCTTGGGGCCCATGGAAAATCTACTTTCCCAGTTAATAACACATAATATTCTCAGGGAAAAGAAGTTATCATTTAGTAACCATTTCCTTTGGAAGTAAAAGTAAATTTTCTTTGAAATGATTGCTTGGCATAGCTGTTCTTTGTTCAGTGGGGCTGCAATATTTTGATTTTAATGTGCCATATGAAAATTAAACTTCAAATGACCAATATAATAACAGAAAGTAGGGCCAGGCAGAGTGATATGTGCCTGTAGTTCCCAGCTGCGTGGAGGGATTGCTTGAGCCCAGGAGTTCAAGACCAGCGTGGACAACAGAGTGAGAATGTCTCTTTAAAAAAAAAAGTGAAAGTAGAAGAGAAGGGAGGTTGATAGTCCGTTTTCTTCAGTGTTTACAACATCCACTAAGGGCTTAGGCTCTGTATTAAATTTACCATACACAAAGTAAACATTTAGAAGCTATTCTATTGAAAACGCATTTGATCTTTCAGAGCTCAGTACATAACTTTACTATTACTCAGTCATTTAAACAAGAAATTTTAGAAACATTCCTGACAGTTACTTCTCTTCACCGCCATATGTAACAATTCTGCAACTCTCATTTAAATATCTCTTCTTAGTTCCACTGTCTTAAAAAAGGCTCATGCCATCTCATGACCAGACATTGTAAATGCTCTCCCAGCTTTATCATCTGTTTGTTCCAATTCATCCTCCATCCATAAGACTTCTAGATTATATTTTTTCTAAAACAAATCACATCATCTGAATACAATAGTACAAAAGATCTTTTGTCCTGGCACCTGCCTAGTTTTCCAGTCAATTCTAACAACTCTCCCAACCCTCATGCTGTGCCTGTTTGGGCAGATGTGCACAGTTGCCTACTGAACATCTCATCTTTCCTTTTTTCTTATTCTTAGAACTCCAATTTACTTCGGGACATCATCATTCCTACCATTATGTTTATGGCCTTACTGTGAGAGTTTTACATATATGTATATCATTTAGGACCCACCTCAAATGGTACTACTTTATAGATACATTTCATGACTTCTCTCCTGGTGCTTCTACCAGTAGGGGGTAACACCTAAAATGAATATTTACAATTCAGGTTCATTCTGTGAAAAATGCTGCTTCATTCATAGGACTGTCCGGAATCTAAACCTTACCTGAAATCGTGCGTGGGTCCACCTGACTTAGGTACTCTCCCCTTAGAAAAGTATGAAAATATTTAACTCATAATCTATTATGTCAAAGAAAGGAAATAATATTTAAAAGAATTGCTTTTATACCAAGAAATGAATAATATATATAATTATAGTTAGTTGTGTATATATATACACATATCTGTACATACAGCCTGTGTAGTTTGTTTATGTACATAAATGAAAGATATAAACATGCACACAAAGTGTGAATTCTATATAGATAGAACAATAATCCTGAACTAACATGAATCTGTCTTAATCTAGGACAATATCTCTCAAACTTTAATGTTTGTGAAAATCATCTGGGGATATTGCTAAAACGCAGACCAGGAAGCTGGGGTGGGGCCTGAGATTCTGAATTTCTAACAAGCTCCCAGATGTTGCCAGATACCACACTTTGAGTAGCAAGGATGTAGTGAAGCTTTAAGCTAATGAAATCTAAGATAAATGTCTGTATCTCAATACAGGTGTGAGTCCTCTGCTATCTCATTTTTGGTTCTCTGCTGTCTTCTCCACTGAGAATCCACCTTGCAGAGTGAACTCTTCAAAGAAAAGGACCACATTTTCTCCATCATTGGGCCCATCATGCAGCATCTAGTGCAATGCCTGGAACTTAGCAGTCATTCCTCACAGTGTCTACCACTATGATAAAAAGTTACATGAGTTAAGTACCACATGGGCTACATAGACATTTCCTAAGAAGCCAAGAAGGAAAGGAGCTTGCCAAAGGGGGAAAGTTTTATGAAAGAGGATGTCTTTGCACTGTTCCATAATGGATAGATGGGATTTTGCACAGCAGACATTGGGAAGATGTCATTGAAGTCAGAGGAATAGAAAATTCAAAACATGCTCAGAGAGCAGTAAGAATTGAGATAGGAGGAGCAATTAAAAGTATTGACATAATTTATGTACATAAGAAAAAGATTTGAACTAGAGTGGAAAAGGAAAAGAGGCAGTAGATGTAAGAAAACAAAACTCATCATGTACATCAGGCCAGCACTGGTAGGTAGAAAAGGTGAGGAAGTCTGCTCAAAGGAAGAAGAGTTATTTGTGGGACTATAGTCTCCTATGAAGCCTTGTAGATCTTCCTTCCTGTGTCTCTTACTAGGTTGAACATCCAGTAGGATTTAGAACACAGTAACCTCAAAAAAGGCTTAGACTCTTCAAGAAGTTAGATTTTAAACATGTTTCATTACTCCATCTTGTTTCAAAGAAATTGGGCTTCCTAATCTACAAGAAAAGACAGAGCACTAAATTCTGTCTTCAAACCCATGAAGGTGACACAAGAAGGGAAAATGAGTAGCAAGACCAGGAGAGCAGTTTGTGTCTTGGTCGGACACTGGAGAGTGTGTGTCAGGCAACTTTTGGTATGGCCCTCACCTAGTGTTGTTTGGCCAGAGAGGGACACCCAAGGAAACCACTGGGAAACAGATCATAATTTTGTACCTGATACAATGATGGGATTCCCATGTAGTTTTTCTTCTTTAAGCTATGTTTATTTCCTGCATAACAGGCTTCTCAGTTCTACCTGACCATGGCTTTTTCAACCCTACTGACACCTTAACAGGAATGTTTCCACACAGCTTATCCTACACCTGAAGGCTAATGATGCCAAAAAAAAAAAAAAAAAAAAAAAAAATTGGATTTACCTATATGAAGATAAGAATTATCAAGACAATGAAGCAATGGAGTGTTTCTGGAGCCCCTAAAAAATAGGATATATGAATAGAATATTTACCCCTGGAACTGAACATATGCTTGAGTTGAATGCCCAAAAAATATAGTATAGTGATTAAGCACCTGAGTTCTACAGACAGATGGACCTCGGTTTGCTATTAAGTTCTGCCCACTATTAGTTTATATGACCTTAATTGACATCTCCAAACCTCAGTTTTTTAAATCTGTACAACGTATACCTACCCACGATGGAGGCAAAGTGTTTCCACAGTGCCTGGCACAATAAAAATGCAATTAATGAGAAAGCTTTTTTGTCTCACGCACAGACTCTCAGTGTCTCTCATGTATGGTTGTCTGCTAGTTCATTTTTGGATTGCAAGGGTTCTCAAGAAAAGCTAGGTTTGATCTAAAATTTAATCCTTTCTTCTAGAAAATGGTCACTGGGCATTCAGACATACTTTTATATGACTAGCGGCTACTTACTAATGATCTATTAAGTTCATTCTAATGTTAACTAAAATTCAGTGCTTATATATTAAAACGAGCACATTCAGCTGGGCATGGTGGCTTATGCCTGTAATCCCAGAACTTTGGGAGGCTGAGGCAGACAGATCACTTAAGGTCAGGAGTTCAAGACAAGCCTGGCCAACATGGTGAAACCCCGTCTCTAATAAAAATACAAAAATTAGGCGGACGTGGTGGCGGGCACCTGTAATCCCAGCTACTTGGGAGGCTGAGGCAGGAGAATTGCTTAAACCCAGGAGGCAGAAGTTGTGGTCAGCCGAGATCACACCACTGCACTCTAGCCTGGGTGAGAGAGTGAGACTCTGTCTCAAATCAAACAAACAAACAAACAAACAAAAAACAAGTACATTATTGAATTTTCTGATGATAAATCTAGTATTCTATTAGGTATTTTATTTCTCATGGAGCACTTAACAAATCTTTGCAGGGATCATGCTTTCCATGAACAGTCACAGATATTTGATGTGGCAGAGGTTGGCTGCCTGCTCTCTAAACTCTTTCTCTTGTTCTAAAACATATAGTTCCACTATTTTCTCCAGCCTCTATTTGAGTTAGGTGTGGCCACATCACTAAGTCTAGCCAATGGCATGTAATACACGCTACTACCAGTCCTGGCCCAAACAAATTTTCCATATGTGATTCCCCCATGCTTTTTCCCTTTCCATTGACTTGATACAGATGTAGAAAAGGGAAAACGCGATTTCTCTCTCTGTCCACTTTAGGTTCATTGACTGTGACTAAAGCAAAGACAGATTAATAGAAGAAAAGCATACATATTTATTTCATATATATTATCTGTGACATGGGAGCCTTCACAAGGAAAGGAAGACCCAAAGAAAAGGTTAAGCCTAAGCATTTTTACACAAGGTGTGATGAAGAGTGGAGTGCTGTGAAAAATGGGATAGGACAAAAGGGGAATGAATTAAGAGTAGTAACCTGGAGACACCTAGCAAAGGCCTATTCACTCAGATTCCTCTCAGCATCCCTTCTTTTTCAGAGATCACATTGCACCTTTTCTCTGGGTATGGAGAGGGCATCTCTCACGTGGGGGTCTTATTGTCCGCTCCAGGGGAACGTCAGGGAGTTCCTCCTGCATGTGCCACTTCTCAGATTCCTTCAGCCTAAAATATTCAATATGCCAAGGTGCGGTATCTTGGGGTAGGATGTTCTGAACCCCATTCCAGATGAGCAACACCTGGAAACCACGTTAAAATGACAGAGACGCAGACTGAAAGGAGCTTGTGATTCTGTGTGACTGCACGTTGGAGATTCACCTGCTATTTGGGATCACTCATTTTTACCTTATGTAGGTGAAATATAAAATTCTATAATTAATAAGCCATTATACACTTTAAGATATGTTTTCTTTTTCTTTTTCTTTTTTTTGAGACGGTGTTTCGCTCTTGTTGCCCAGGCTGGAGTACAGCGGTGCGATCTCGGCTCAATGCAACCTCCACCTCCTGGGCTCAAGTGATTCTCCCACCTCAGCCTCCTGAGTAGCTGGAATTACAGGTGTGCACCACCACCCCTGGCTAATTTTTTTGTATTTTTAGTAGAGACAGGTTTCGCCATGTTGGCCAGGCTGGTCTAGGACTCCTGACCTCAGGTGATCCGCCCACCTCAGCCTCAAAAAGTGCTGGGACTACAGGCATCAGCCACCACACCCAGCTTATGATATATTTTCATAGCAGAATTCCTACCCTAGAAAGGGTATCATAATATCAGTACTTGCCAATATTGCTTTATTCTTGCTCTAATGGTTATCGTTTTCAATTTTCTTATATAAAACATTTTATAAAAATGTGTGTTTGTAAATGTAAATTACTGTTAAATTAGCTTTCTTTTATTAGATGAACCAGGCTAATTGTAGGTCATAAAATAATTCATATTCTAATTTGAATATTTGCTGTTTTATTCAGAGTAAGAAACACTGTTTAGAATGCATCTAGTTTTACCAATGAAATGATACATAAAAATTGCAGGAACTTTGTTTGCTGTAAAAATTAATATCAATACTATGAGTAAATTTCATGATACTAATTGCTCTTTAAAATACCTAAAAATAGAGGTGCCCCCAAACTAATGAACAGACTGCCTTTTGAAACTAAATTTCTAATGATTAATATTTGAAAGTATCATAAGAAAGGACATGACAATTCAAAATTCCCTCTATAGGTAAGCGGTTCCTATAAGATGTAATCATTCCTAAATTGGAAAGTAAGAGGGATGTAGAAGTATTAGAACATTTGTAAAGCATCAGAGACAGAAGAAAAGAGTACAAGGGATAGAAGGAAAAGCAATACATTCTGTTAGAAGTCACCACTAATTCTTGTACTTTCACTTGTATAATCACATTGTTTGTATAAAAGCCTTTCATATTTCATAGGATTATAACTACTGGCTGTAAAACATATTGTGCATCTCTTAAAATAGATGAAATTAAAGGGATTTTTGAGCCCTTTCATTCCAGGAATGGAACAGAGAATTGATTTCCATATAACAGACTATTTTTGAAATAAATTATCAAATGGTCAGACTTGCTTCACTTTTTATCTCTTGAGTATCATTTGTGGCCAAGGTATTATTTATAGAAAAACTTGGTTAATCTTCAAATGTGAAAAATATGAATAAATGTATTCTCTTATATCACACATTTTTGTAAAACTAAAACAAGCAAAACCCTATTAACCTGTTATCCAGAGCGACAGACTTTTAGATAATCGCTTATCAGCTGTCAGAGCCTCCAGGGTACTAGAAGACAGGGGACATTTGCATTAGTGACGGTCGAAATGACCTCCTCAGCATCCTGTTAGTCAAATGTTTCAGCTTTTACCTGCACCAAAGATTTCCTTCAAGCATCAAGCAAGTAATAAGCTGTAATACTACATGATTTGAATTTTGAGTCAAAATCATTTCTTCTCTTTCTGAGAAGGTTTGAACGAAATGTTACAAGGTTTAAGCAGAGTCAGTCAGCCAAGGAGTACAGGCTGAATCTGGACCGTGGAAGTGTCCTGTTGACCTGCATGCTGTCATTTATTTTCTCAGGGAATTAGATATAAAAATCCAGACTGGGGCTTTTCAAAAACACTTGAAGATCTATTACCAGTGGGCCAGCATCCTGCTTGGGGGGCCACCTGCTTTTGGTGAAGAGAAGCCTCCTGTGTTCTCTTCCTGTTTATTCTCTCAAAGCTTAGATCATGCCCTTGCCTGCCCAGCCCCTGATGGCATTTCAGGTTGTAATTGCTGCATAGGGACAGGTGGGGGTATAGGGCAGAGGGCAGGTGATAGTGACAATAAAACAAACAGAAAAAATTTAAAAATCCGCTCTTTGAATGTTCACTCTAGAGGAAAAATGAGAATTGATGGCACTAATACCATTTCAAAACAAACGCATCTTTTCTTATAACAGATTTGATCACCCACAGCAGGTAAGTTGAAAGTCAAAGACAATAAAAAATACTCTTGTTTGCTAAGAAACCCTAAAATACCTAAAGTCTTTGTTGAGTTTTCCTTCAAAGAGATGGGTAAGGAAGGCTGAGACAAAGATGTAACAACTTAATTTAGCACCAACGTGTTTATCATTTCATCTACCCTACTTATCAGGATCTTCTGTCTTGTTTAGTTAATAAGGGACAAACTGAGAAAAGTACATCTTCATCTTTCAATTCATGACTTTGTTTCACAATGAATCTCTAAATTGCAAATCAGAATATAGAAATCTTAAGTAGAAAATAAGTCAAAAGATTTGCAATCTCTCTAAATACTTTGCAATTCTTAATGTCTAAATAGCTGCATTTATGTTTACATGGTGTACCTTTCAAACCATTTTAACCATCCTCTTCTTATTTCTGTTTCCATTAATGGCTTGTTAAAAGAAAACTTTAGACAAGATGAATTGAATAGACGTTGAACATTAAACAATTCATGAATCAGGCTGTACTCAAACCTGAAGAGGCTCAGAGGGCTCTTCTGGGCAACGTGGGCGGAGAGCTTTTATAGCCTGAACTAGAAAGTAAAATACAGAAATAGCTTGATTGATTACAGCTAGGTGCTTGTCATTTGAACATGGTCTGATCAATTGGCTGCCTGTGATTGGCTGAAGCTTAACTGCTTGTGATTGGCTGAGACCCTATGATCTGTTAGAAAAAATATACTCCCACATTAGGTTTTGGGTTGTTTATGTACTGTTAGGTTGCAGTTCATTATGCACAAACAGAAAGTAACAGGAGAGCCTCAGGCTGTGTCTACCTGTTTATTTAATCTAATAATGAATCTGATTTATTAGTTAAATTAATAATCATTAATCAAAGGCTCTACCCCTACTTGTGGCAGCTCTAAGCAGAAGAAAAAAATAAAGTCATTCAAATGAAAGCTAAGATAAGCACACTGGATATAGAGGCATTGCATTCATGGTCTTTCCTTAACTACAACCATATAAGAATTGGGAACAATTATACATTTTTTAAAATGGCATTTTTATAGATGAGGACAAATGTGATTAGCTTCTTAAGTTACACTGTTAGACATAAGAAGGATGAATCCATCTTTTATAAATGTCTTTGCTTTTTTTTACTTAACTTTCCCTTCTCATTGCTTTTATTCTTTATATATTTCAAAAGAAAACCAAACCAAAACCAAACGGTAGTAACAACAGTGACTTTCTCCAGTGTGTTCTTTCTAGACACAGATTCTTGAATTTCCAGTCAGAACCTGCTCATTTCTGAGGAGGGTTACTTTGATTTGGGGAAATTTCAGACTATTGTGGTCTTAAAAACTCCACATCATGGCGCGCACCTGTAGTCCCAGCTACTCGGGAGGCTGAGGCAGGGGAATCGCTTGAAAGCGGAAGGCAGAAGTTGCAGTGAGCCCAGGTTGTGCCACTGCACTCCAACCTGGTGACAGAACAAGACTCAGTCTCAAAAAATGATAACAGAAAATAAAAAATAACTCCACATCAGCCTGTAATTCCAGCACTTTGGAGGCTGAGCAGGCAGATCACTTGAGGTCAGGAGTTTGAGACCAGCCTGGCCAACATGGTGAAACCCCTGTCTCTACTAAAAATACAAAAATTAGCCGGGCATGGTCGCGGGCGCCTGTAATCCCAGCGACTTGGGAGGCTGAGGCAGGACAATAGCCTAAACCTGGGAGGCAGTGAGCTGAGATAGAGCCACTGCACTCCAGCCTGGGCAACAGAGCAAGACTCTGTCTCAAAAACAAAAACAACAACAAATACAAAAAGCATTCCACGTCAGAGGAAGAGCCCCTCCTGTCAAAAGTGGTGATGTTTTTCCTGTTTCTGAAAGGGATCATTACCAAGGTGGCAAATTACCCACACCCTTGTCCTTTCCATGTTTTCCTTCCAGTTATTTGCTGTTTTGTTTCTTAATTGGCAATTTATTGATTATCTGTGTATTTATTTATGCCTATGCTGCCAAATGCAGAAAGAGTTAAAGTTGTTAGACACTTAACATTTTGCACAATAAATTGTAAAATGGTTGAAATAGGAAGCAACAAAGGCAGGAATGTGAGACTGCAGATCATATACCGCATGCACCCCAAGACATTGATGGGTTGACTAGAAGAAGGTTCCCCATTACTCCCGGCCACCTACCCTAAGAAAGGGATGCACGTGACTGCAGAACTCACCTGGTCACTGTTTATTGCTACAACCAGATGTTACAGATGTTAGGGGGCAGGAAAGGGAGCAAAATCTAATGATTTAAATGTTGCTCCTTTTAAGGAGGAGGCTGAGAGAAATGATTGAGGAGGTTTCCCTTTTCTACCTTCCAACTGTTCATGCTAGCTCTGCCTCGCAGAAGCCATGGATAACTAAAGTAAGCACTACCTTAACTCCCCTGGAGCTGTCAAATGATGATGAACAGCCGGAGCAGCAAGCCCTAGGATGTTTACATTTAAAAGGCAAACCAATTTTGCTCAACCCAGCAGTTTGAGAGTCTAGGACAGGGCCCTTTTAGCCTGAATAAAGCTGTAACCTTGTGTTTTATTCAGGGAGGCTCCAGAAAACCCAGTAAGGAGGCCCCTTTCCTTTCTAGGACCAAGCTGCATGGCCCTGGATAGTCTTCCAGCCTAATGCGACAGTGGGACTCAAGATGTCACGCTTTCATATTGATACGTTAATGTCATTATACTCATAATACTCAAATGCCACTGGATAGGCTCCAAGAAGCCCAGTGTTTCACGGAGCCTCTTTTCCATGCTGTCATGAGCAGGAACTTTGCTCCCCTTGCTGCTTCCTAGGTGTTTTGGAGCATGTAATATGCAATACATGCTCCAAATGTGGGGAGGAAGTTATTGTCAAGACTAAGCTGAGCTGCAGAAGGCTGAGCTGCCTGGAATCAGAGTTGTGGATGAAGACAAGAAGCCAACAGGAAAGTCACAGTCAAGCCTTTACTGCCATAACTTCATCAAGAAGCTAAACAGGAGTACGTTCTGCCCTCCCCTCCCCAAAGCATCCCTTTTCTCCCTGTGGAATGCTGCTAGGCAGGAGTTAGGGGGATCAGCACAGATAAGCAGACCGTCTTGCTGTCAAAGGTGCCCCAACAAAGGCTCCTGCTGCTCAGCGGACCCAGGAGCCAGGGGAAGGGAGAAGGTGTACTGAGCCAGAGTGGAGAAAAGTTTCCTCGAGGTTCTCCCCCCTCACCCCCATTAAGGAAGTTTCAGCGGAGGCATCCGAGAAGGGGCTTGGCTGAAAGCCACCCCCCCGCAAAAGATGCCTCTGAATAGAGGCACCTGGGCTACCAAGGCAGATACACATAAGAGAAAGGATGGCCACAGCCTAAGGCCTTGACCTCAGCTCCCTTCAGAGACTGTGATGTTCTGCCTATGTGCCAAGCTTGGTGTGGGGAGGCCAGCTTCCCTCCTCTACCCTCACCCCCATTGTTGGCACCTACCTGTCAAGGTGTTTGTCATTGCCATGGTTGGACCTGAAAGATCACACATAGGTTTGGGGCCAGGATTCGGGCTCCTCAGTTATACGACCTCCACCATGTTTTACTGCTGTTCGGAAAATGCCATCTCAGCCCCCTGGCTGTGACTTGTAATGCTAGGGTCTTACTTTCTTTGAGGAGAGTTATCTCTTTATGCTCCTCTCTGCAGTTTATCTATATGCTTTTATTTCTCTGTTCAAGTCTTGGAGGACCCTATGCAAAACACATATAATGGCGTTGAATTAATACACGGGACAGGGGTGCCAAAGATTCTAGAGTCCACTCATCCAAGACACATCGTTGTCTGGTTTCTGCTCTATCATATCTTTCAAACTGGTCCCTTGAAGTTAATCAAATCTAGCATCATCTTCTCAGCCTTTCCACTATGGTGAGGTGCGTGACTTAGGGTATGTTGATCCACCTCTCTGAAGCTCGGTTTTCTCATCTGTGAAGTGAGACTAAGAACCACCCAGTTCCTAGGCTTGCTATGAAGATTTAATGTGGATGTGTATGGAGCCCCTCCTGACAAGACTTCCACAGACTAGGTACTCTATAAAAGTAGTGACTCTCATGCTTATTGTTATGATCACGATAGTTGCTGTCAGTCAATGTGGTAGTATTACTTGCTGTATTATTTTCTTCCATCCTTCATGGGTTCTACATGTGGGGATTCCCCAGGTTCAATTATTAGTCCATTTCTGTTTTCTTTCTACAGTGGCTGGGAAATGTATTCAACGTCCCAGGCTCACTCATGACCTCTATGTCAATGGATATGAAACTACATCTCCCAATTAATATTTCCACATTCTCAGCTTCCTGCTGAATATTTCCATGCAACAAGTCTAACACCAGATTCATTACTTTCTCCATGCCCTAATAAATTCCTCTTCTGGTTTGCTCTATTCCTGCTAATCAAAAAATTTTTATTTCTATAACTCAATCACGCCCCACATTTATTCATCTGTTTGTTCAATATGAATTAAGCCCTGACAGTTCTAGGCACCGCAATAGATGTTAGGGTTATAAAGATGATCCTCAAGGAATCTGACAACGTAATGCAGTGATTGTCCAACTGTGTGACAGGTCAAAAAGGCTGTGATGTTTTAAAAAAGACAGACACCTACACTTCATTCTAGACCTACCGAATTAGAATCCTCAGGAGTAAGGCCTGGGAATCTGTGCCTCTAAAAAGCTCTTGATGTTGCCGGGCGCAGTGGTTCACACCTATAATCCCAGCACTTTGGGAGGCTGAGGCGGGCGGATCACGAGGTCAGGAGTTCGAGATCATCCTGGCTAACACGGTGAAACCCTGTCTCTACTAAAAATGCAGAAAATTAGCCAGGTGTGGTGGCGTGTGCCTGTAGTCCCAGCTACTGGGGA
>NW_012105908.1:2264441-2268966 GCF_000951045.1 Mandrillus leucophaeus
GCCTGTAATCCCAGCTTCTCTGGAGGCTGAGGCAGGAGAATGGTGTGAACCTGGGAGGCAGAGCTTGCAGTGAGCTGAGATTGTGCCACTGCACTCCAGCCTGGGCAACAGAGCAAGACTCTGTCTCAAAAAAAAAAAGAAAAAAAAAAGTGCCTGATATTAAGCAAGGCACAGAGCCACACATATTCTAAAGAAACTAAACAGAAAAAAATAATTGGTTACAAATCTATGTAGGAATAGCAATATTAGGTGTCTGTAGAAGATGCAAAAACCATAAGAGAAAAACCATCTGAGCCTGCCTGGGGGCATCAGGGGAGGTGTCATGGAGGAACTACAGTATGGCATGGGTGGAGAGTAGAAAGGAAGTGAAGGAAGAGGGAACATCATATATGAAGGGATGGAAATATAAGCAAGCTGGAGTTTCCTGGAAACCAAAAGTCATTCAGTATTACTGGTGGGTAAGAGTCAGGAACCATGATGTGTCAAGGTGTGGGGCACAGCCCGAGTAAGTGTATGCAGTGGTTAGGGGGGCCCAGTGGTGGTGGAATCGAGACTGACTTCATTGGAAATCCTTGCTCCATCACTTGTTAGACAATTTTAAATCTCTATTACTCAGTTTCTTGAGCTGTAAGAGATGTACATACCTCATAGGATTGTTGGGAGGCAAACATAATACAGATGAAGTGCTTAGAACATGGTATTCAATATCCGAGGTGTGACTACAGCCAGGGGCAGGCAGTGTATACATAGTGCTAGAGCGGGTGGACTCTGGAGTTAGTCTGTGGGTGGAATATCAGTCAATTCTTATTAATTGTGAATCTTTGAGCAGGTCTCTTTATTTTTAATATCTCACTCCCCATATCTTATTTGTGTCTATTCACGTAATTCATCTTCCTATACCCAGATGTCGCCACTGAATTCAAAAAGTATTTACTAAGCTCTTCCTATAGGCAAGAAGACATATCATTCCCCCCGTGGCTTCTTGTGTATGCATAAAGGCAAACTCATTAAAAGTTGCGATTTAAATACCTCCCAACATTTGCCCTAAATGTTCTTCCCAATCTTCTCTCTCATCTCTCCTTTATTTATATTTTTTACCATAAGAAAATCCTGCTCTGTGTTTTGACACCTTTGGGTCTTTGCTCATTACAATCTCCTACCCAGTAACATCCTCCCTTGGAATGGCTTTTGTAACCCTACCTATGTGTCCTTCAAAACCCAACTCAAATGCTAGGTCCTCCATGAAGCCTTCCCAAGTCAGTCAAACTGTAATTGAACTTGAACCTCTATAAAAATGTTTGAAGCTCCATTAAGGCATTTATCACTTACTGCTTTTATGAGAGTTATTTGCCTATACGCTTATCATTCCATAAGCTCCTTGAGAACAGAGCCTGTGTCTAATTCATCTTGCACCCCCTTCATGGTATGCATAAACTGATTTACTCATTGATAGTACTCAAGGGTGGTCCTTTTGTAGAGGAACATTATAATTAAATTCTGAAGTTCTCTGCAGCTGACTGGAATTCTTTTCTGTATTTCACTCTTTTCTCTGATCCTTACCATCTTCTCTTACTCATTATTGCAATGTATTTTAAAACAAAATCTTTACATTTTTCAGAGAAAAGGTACTATTTAGAGATCTCCTAATTAAATATGTATTATTTTGAATTTTTACAGTAGAAAGGTGATTGAGAGAGTAATTGTTATTATTATATATGTGGTAGGAGGAAGTTATAAACAGTAACAACAACAAAATATGAAAGCAAGCAAAATTATGAAAGCAACTCTGAACAAGAGGTAATTATAGAAACAAAGGGATTTAAAAGCTTCAGGTTCTGACTTTTTACAGGGAGTTTGATACAAAGGGCATGTTACAACTGACAGAGAACAATGTGTAAATCTGAAGGAATATGACTTTAGATAATCTAAAAGTAGATTTTTCTTTTAATTCCAGAGACAGCAATATAGTTATGCAAATTCCAACAAAATGAAAAAGTAACATAGAGTGTGTAGCAGCCATTTAAGCACACAAAAGTTGTTTTGGTATAGTGCCTAGACTTCTGGACAGAAATATTGTTGAAAATGATCATAGATTCATTATAGATTTAGTGATTTCTTACTCTGGAAATCCAATAGCAATGATACTGGAATCCCAGATTTCTTTATCACACTCATAAGCAAATATAGGGCTCAAGCTAACTTGAATCCATTAGAGATTCTGCAGGTTAAAATATAAAATAAAGGGCCGGGTACATTGACTCATGCCTGTAATCCCAACACTTTAGGAGGCCGAGGCAGGTGGATCACTTGAGGTCAGGAGTTCGAGACCAACCTGGCCAACATGGCAAAATCCCGTCTCTACTAAAAATAAAAAATTAGCTGGGTGTGGTGGTGCACGCCTGTAATCCCAGCTTCTCTGGAGGCTGAGGCAGGAGAATCACTCGAATCCAGGAGGCAGAGGTTGCAGTGAGCTGAGATCATACCACTGCACTCCAGCCTGGGCGACAGAGGGAGACTTTGTCTCAAAAAATAGAAAATAAATTTAAAAATATAAATATAGATAAATATATACCTGTCTCTTTTTTCTCCTTCAATTTTTCTGTAATGAACATTTGTTGCCTTATAACCAGAAAAAAGGTAGAACAATTTCCAACTTGAGTATTGTAGAAAAAGCAGCAAATGTAACTTGGAGGTGGTTACTCACTGTCTGGCATTAGCCATTAACACAAGCAATAGTTAAATATTTATCAGTCAGAGACTTGCACAGTGGCTCAGTGGTGAGACAGTGGACTAAAAAGTCAGGTGGTAATAGTCCTATTATGCTCATATTTCTAGATGATTCTGTCAAAGCACAATGACTCCATTCCTACATTTCTGTGTTCTAATCCTACTAGATTTCAGTTTGAATGCCTAGAGTAAAAATTTATATCATTTAATTATTAATAGAGATATAAATTAAAGCTCTTTTGTTATTGGTACATGAAACTGACTCTGATTTCTATTTTCAGTGTTAAGCACATTACTAGGCATCAGGCATCTAGTAATTGGTAGGTGAGTGAATGGCTTTTTCCCATCTGGTTGACCCACAGAATAAACAAAGATGCATCTAACTCAAGCCAAATTGTTCCACAACACTGAAAGTCTGCAGTACTTCAGAATATAGGTTGGTGGTATTAACAATAATTATAAGAAACATTTCATTAAAAAAGGATGCAGAAGATATATGGGAATCAGAAAAATCATCAAATAATTGGCTAGTGAGCTGCTGATTATAGTAAAAGCATAATGCTTCTAAAATTATCAAGTTTACAATAAAATTAATATAATTATTAATTTCTAAAATAAATCAAATTATATATTTGTAAAAAAGTGATTGAAGTAATATTCGATGGTCCCTCATCTTGGACCAATTGCCTACACATCCCATTTGCTAAAACTAGCATTTATTGGTATAGCGATTCCATTTTATAGAAATATCTAAAAAATTGGAATGTTAAGCAATTGTTAAAGATCCTGGGCAAGGTAGGAGTTTCACATAAAAGTGTGAATATTTTAAAGAACTGAGTATTCTTCCTTTTTGGCAAAGGCACAGAGAATAATAGCAAAGTGATAGTGTGAGAGCTTGAAGGGCACCTGGAGGTTATCTAGAACCACCTTCCATTCTGCAGATGAGTCCTTTGAGGCCTAGAGGAAAAAGGGACTGGCCCAAAGTCAATCAAAGAGGCAGGGACAAAGACTGGGCCAGGGTAGAGCCTTCTGGTGACTCCAGGCAGAGGGATTTCTGTTACGAAATCCCACGCAAAATCCCTGGGAAAACTGTTCAGAGTTTTAGAGCTGCAGAATGTTGAAGCTGGGAAAAAACAGCTGAGTCCTGTTACATTAGCTGTGAGGTAACATGAGGAAACTCCAAAGGAAGACCAGGAAATCCTTACTAAAACCTGGAAGAGTGCCCAATTCATTGGCCTGTCAGCCCATCTCCTCCTTCCTCCTCCGTGGGCACTGCTCTCAGGTCCTACAAACCTTTCAGTAGAAGTCCAGCACTTCCCCACTCAGGACTATGATGTTTTTGGTCCTTTCCTAAGATACACTCTCTTTTTCTCTTTCTGGCCTATTCTACTGCTCCAGCCTCATTCTAAGTGTTACTTCCTCAAAAGATCTTCCCTGACTTCCTTGAATAGGTAGGTGGGTCCTCTAGAAATCTTGTCATAAACATTGAAATAAATAACTTTAATATGTGTGGTAGTAGAGACTTGTATTTTTGTTGGATTCACTTTGAATTAATCTTTTAAAAAATTATTTACTTACCTTTCATATTTATAAAAGTAAAAGAGTCAAAAGTTTCCACAAGGCTTGTTGTAAAAAATGACATCCTCTGTCCCTGGTCTCTGTCCTGACACTCCAAGTCTGCTTCCCAGAGAAAACACATTTTATTTATTTATTTATTTATTTTTATTTTTTATTTTTTAAGACGGAGTCTTACTCTGTTGCCCAGGCTGGAGTGCAGTGGCACGATCTTGGCTCACTG
>NW_012105908.1:2269796-2270681 GCF_000951045.1 Mandrillus leucophaeus
TATTCTACTATTAGTAATTGTCTCATTTCGTCTTTGACTTAGTGTTTAACACACATCTTGCTAATTTATTACTAAATTCTTTTCTATAGGAGTAAATCTCATCTCAGTATGTGCAAGGTTATCAGGTATTAATTTTATCTTCTTGAAGACAGTAATCCTTCTGCTTCTGCTTGGACTGGTGGATTTCCAAGCTTGTTCTGTCTCAGCTGGGTCATCCTCTCGCTTTGCTCCACTGTGGGATCTCCCGTGTTGAAGATTTGTCTCTCACAGACCATAGATTAGTCATATTTCAAACATCAAGATGATAATAACATCAGTGATGAGAGAAACAAAACCCCAAAGGAATAAAGGCCCTGTCTTTTTACCCCTAGGATATGTAATCACATTTTGTGTTTTTAGAGTTTTAATTGTTTTTTCATGCCATTTCACTTAAAATAAAATTTCCTTTTAAATGTCTATGAACGAGTATTTTCAGTTTTAACATATTACCTTTTAAGAAGGTAGCAGGGGTAACTGAAGATGTGTTAAGTATATATCACAGTTAAATCACACAGAAAGTAGAGTTTTTTTTTTGTTTTTTGGTTTTTTTTTTTTTAGAATTGTAGTTGCATATATAAAAGCCTAAGTAAAATAAGTGGTTTGTAATATGCTCAAGTGAAACAATTAATATTTTATGATTCTGAAGATCAACAAGGTGAAATCCACAAAGTTCAGATATGGACTTAACTCCCTGTAACTAGCCATCCCAAACAGAATCTCAGCCAAGATTTTTGCAATATTAACAAGCTGATTCTAACATTTATATGAAAATGCAGATGACAAAAACTGGCAAAGATAATCTTAAATAAGAATAAAAATCAGACTAGCCGGGCACGATGGCTCAAG
>NW_012105908.1:2272226-2273514 GCF_000951045.1 Mandrillus leucophaeus
CTTGGGAGGTTGACGTGGGAGGATCGCTTGAACCCAGGAGGTGGAGGTTGCAGTGAGCCGAGATCACATCACTGTACTCCAGCCTGGGCCACAGAGTGGTACTCCATCTCAAGAAAAAAAAAGAGCTAAGATATTTGAGGGCCAGAGTCATTAAACATTAAAGTGATTGCAGCTGTAGTTTACCAACCCCAAGGACTTTACCTCCTCTGTAGCAATTTCTCATATTCCATATATTCAAGAGTCTGGAGTAAAATTGCTAGATAAAATACAGGGCACTGGTTAGATTTGAATTTCAGATAAATACTGATTTTTTTCTCATATAAGTATGTCCCTGGCAATATTTATTACAATTTCAAATATTGTCAGAGACATACTTATATGAGAAAAATATCATTTGTAATGAATTTTGCCAGACATATGAAAAAGCTATCTGAAATTCAAATTTAACTGGACTTGCTGGGCCCACCACACTATTCCTCCTTCTTCAGAACCCCCAACAACATTGAAGCATATGTCTTCAGCCTCTACCATCAACCACTCCTCCTTATTGAAATTGTCTGTCATGCTTATGGTAACTCTTGCCAAATCATTGATCATTCTAGCCCTTGGTCTTTCTCTTTCTTCCTCTCAGTACTTATTTCCAGTATCATTCTTTATGATTATGATATCCACATAGACCACAATTCAGTATCTCTGCTTCTGATTTCCTTTACGTTCTCATTTCAAACACTTCCTCCATTTCAATTCAAATGGAGAGAAGCATAAGGAAGATGAAGCTTTTTTGCAATGTTAAATAGGGTGGTCAGGGAACCCTCAGTGAGGATACAATACTTGAGCCAACATCCTGAAGGAAATGAGGGGCTCAACTGTGCTGACTCTGGAGAAACATAGTCCAGGAAGAGGAAACAGTAATTACCAAGGCCCTGAGGCAGAAGCCTTCCAGGCTTATTACAGAAAGTTTCTCGAGAACAGGGATTAAATCTTACACTTGGTGATGTGGATAATACCTTGCCTGCAGGAGTAATTCATGTAATATGACGATTCGTAGAAGAGCATGAGAAATTCTTGATTAATAAATGAGTAAGAGGTACTTTGGTGAAAGGTTATTAAGTATATTTGGAAATCATTTCCTGCCTGTAAGACCTTGCAGTCAAATGGCAAGACTTAGGGTTCTCAACAATACACAAAATAAAAGCATAAATTAAATAAGGAATTAATACTATGTACAATGAGTAAAGTGCATTTTGAGAGGCATTATTTGAAGAGAACTTCAAAAGTTGCATATGAG
>NW_012105908.1:2275246-2394586 GCF_000951045.1 Mandrillus leucophaeus
CCACATGGAAAAAAAATGTATCTTGACCTTTTAGACTTTTTTTGTATGGTGGCATACAAAAAAAAGAATTCCAGTGGATTTAAAATCCAAATGTGAGAGCAAAACCATAAAACTTAAAGAAAAACTCACAGAAGAACATCATCAAGACTTTGAAGATTTTTTAACACAGTATGAGCCGAACTATATTAAAATTAAGAACTTCTATTTATTAAAAGACACCATTAACAGCGATTAAAACCAAGCCACATGTAGGAAAAAGATATTCAAAATACATGTATAAAAAGGAAACAAATCAATAAGAAAAAGATAAACAGTCTAGTAAAAATAGGCAAAAATATTTGAATAGGCACTTTACAAAAGAGTATTCTAATCATTAATAAGTATATAAGATGCTCAACATCATTAATCATTAGGGAAATTAAAATCATAACGAGATTCCTCTATAAACCCACCAGAATGACTAAAACTTAAAAAGGTTGTTGGTTGTTGAAGATGTGGAGAAATTGGATTTTTTTTGCATTGCTGGTGGAAATGTAAAGTGGTGCAGCCGCTGTGGAAAACGGTATAGCAATTACTCAAAAAATTAAACTTACAATTACTATATGCTTGCCAGGCGTGGTGGCTCACTCCTGTAATCCCAGCACTTTGGGAGGCTGAGGCAGGTGGATTGCCTGAGCTCAGGAGTTCGAGACTAGCCTGGCCAACATGGTGAAACCCTATCTCTCCTAAAAAATACAAAAAATTAGCTGGGCGTAGTGGTGCACACCTGCAATCCTAGCTACTTGGGAGGTTGACGTGGGAGGATCGCTTGAACCCAGGAGGTGGAGGTTGCAGTGAGCTGAGATCACATCACTGCACTCCAGCCTGGGCCACAAAATAAAAACATACACAAAATAAAAACATAAATTAAATAAGGAATTAATACTATGTACAATGAGTAAAGTGCATTTTGAGAGGCATTATTTGAAGAGAACTTCAAAAGTTGCATATGAGCTTCATATGCAGAATATTTTTCTGAGGGGTTCAGATCCTTCTACACATTTTAATTGGAGGGCTTTCAAACATTCTAGGCTTAGAATGCATATTAACCTCATGTCTTCTCCCCTACAGGCCATATCTCGGTAGTTTTTCCATGCTCTTGATTCTTTTGCTTCTAATTCAATAAGAATATTGAGGAATAGAGGTAACAAAGGATAGTGAAGATCAGACATTTTTAAGCGATTTATCCAATGAAGCTTTATTGGGTACCTGCCAAGTCAGTGAAACCCTGAGATGTATATTTAGTGCCGAAAACTGAGTTCCACACCTAGCAGATATTTAGTAAATTTTTGTTTAATGAATTAAGTGAATGAATAAATGAAAGGAAGTGTCTTCTCTGAGGTATCCGGATGTAACGCCAAGAGGGTCAGAACCTCATTTTCAATTCGCCTGATAATTTATAGAATATAATAGAGGGTGCGAACAAAGAGAAAACAAAGCAGCGAACTTCAGAACTAGAAGGCACCAACGCGGCAGCTGATTTTGTCTGCACACGGCCCCCGTAGCCTTTGCGACCTAAATCGTTTACGCAGCCGCGACCGGTAGTGACGTCAGGAGATTTGGCGCTCGCGGGAAAACTTGTCTCTGCGATAAGGGGAAGACGCGCGCTCGCGCGGGACTTTCAAGCGTAGGTCCCCGGGAAGTCGAGCTGCCATGAGCCTCTGGGTGGACAAGTATCGGCCCTGCTCCTTGGGACGGCTGGACTATCACAAGGAGCAGGCGACCCAGCTGCGCAACCTGGTGAGTCCGCGGGGGCCGAGAGCATGGGAGAGCGGAGGCCCCCTGGCTCGGGATTTTGCGCTCCCCTGAGGAGCAGTGCTTCTTCCTCCTGCATTGGCAGGTGATAAGTATTATAGAGAAAAATAACAAAGGGAAGGGGGAAAAGGTGTGGGAGGCCGGCTTGTATTTTTAAACAAGAAAAGTTCCTCTGAGAAGTGGCATCTGAGCCGAGACTTGAAGGAAATTGAAAAGTCGTAAATACAGAAATCCGAGCGAAGAGTGGAACAGGTAAGAGGTGACAGCATGTGCAAAATTCCCAGGCAGGGATATGCACAGCATATTCTAAGAACCTCAGGAGGCTGGTGTAGCCGATAATGGTGAACCAGCGGGAAGGGTAATGGGAGTTGGGGGTGCAGACTTAGTAAGTCTCAGAATAAGATGGGAAGCCGTTGGAACATTTTGAGCATAGGTGACACCATGAGATTTGCTTTCTAACTGGCTTAAGATTTCTCGATGTCAGTGTTGTCATTGACAAGTAAAGTGTTGTAAATATGTATTTACTCCAAAGATCATAAAATTATCAAATAAATTGTACTAGGACGTTCCTGAGATTAGTTGTTGTTTTTTTTTTTTTTTTTGAGACGGAGTTTCGCTCTTGTCGCCCAGGCTAGAGTGCAATGGCGTGATCTCGGCTCACTGCAACCTCTGCCTCCCTGGTTCAAGAGATTCTCCTGCCTCAGCCTCCCGAGTAGCTGGGATTACAGGCGCCCGCCACCACGCCCGGCTAATTTTTGTGTTTTTTAGTAGAGACGGGGTTTCACTACGTTGGCCAGGCTGGTCTCGAACTCCTGACCTCAGGTGATCCACCTGCCTCGGCCTGCCAAAGTGCTGAGCTTACAGGCGTGAGCCACCGTGCCTGGTTGAGATTAGTGCTTTATGAAAGATTCCCTCCCCTCTATCCTGATGCCTCTTTGTCTGTTGTAGTTGATAAAAGTGTCTAATGGCAATATTTTGTGAGGAACGAACTGAATCTTTCAGGGAGTAGAGAGTGAAGAAGGATCTTTAGGAGACTAAGTTATTTAGTGTCTGTGGAAGACATTTGTTTACTCCTATTAAGGACCTCAGATTAATATATGATGCTGTTGAAATGTTTTTGCCCAATACCCTGGTTTTCCCTTACCGACCTTTCTTACGTTTACAGATACTATTTAATTGTTAAGGGCTTCTTAAAAATAAGAAATAATAAGAAAAGACTGTACATATGAAAGTCATTAGACTAGTTGATAGTGTTGCGAGATTGATCTTTAATTATTCATACTGCATGTATACTAATTTAAAGTAAATTGATTATGGCAGTATCCATAATTTATAGACAAATTACATTTTCCATCAATAGCTTTGTCTTCAGTTTTCCTAGTCATAGAATACATTTTATTTTCTGTGGCCACTTTTTGTTGTACAGAATTTGGAATGTATATTTTGGACATCAATTTTATATAATGATCTTAAGTGTTAAATTTGCTTTTAAGAAATGTTCACCTGTTTACTCTTTTATTTGCAGCTTAATCAAACTATGAAACATTTAAAGCATAATCCTTATTTTTGGTTAGATTGAAGTTTAAAAAACAAAGGCAGTAAGTGTCTATGGGACACCCACCATTTTCCAGGCACTGTATTAGATTGAATAGTTTTTTTCCTTGAGACTTTTCTGTGACAGAGATGGATGAGTTTACAAGGTATTAAAATTCATTGCAATAAGCGCTTCTCTTAAGATACGTATTCCATTTTTTCAATAATGGTTATTTACAGAACTTTGCCTTAAAAGATTTTATGTGCCTGAGGCTAAGGTCTGTCACCCACTCATCTTTATAGCCTTCGTAGCACTGGTTCCCAAACCAGACTGATCATCAGAAACACCTGAAAAGCTTTTGCAACACTCATCATCAGCAGATACGGTTAGTGCCCTACCCAGTCCTCTTGCTTTTAAGTGCACACAGACTGACTTCTGACTTCTAACTTTGTAGATCTGTACTTTGCCTGAGGGCTTTTCTCTCTGTGACACCCATAAACAGATTTGAAATGCCTGAAGTTAATGCTCTTTCATTTCCCCCATCCACTTTCCTAAGCAGGCTTCAAGAAAGAACTAATCAGAGATAATCATATTGCAGCTTCCCCACCCCCTGGGTAGGTTGACACTCTGGTGGGTGTTTATGTTGGCTTTAAGAGTTTCCCTAGCAGGATCAAACACAGATACCTAGAGGCATTCAACTTGAAAACACACTCTTAGTGGCTGGCTGTCTTCCTTTCCTCTCCTATGAAGTTTTCCTTTATCTCACAAGTAACCTCCCAAAGGAACCAAATACACTGAATTGTTATCACAGGGACTGTTTCTAATAGTCCAAACTAAGAAAGGCCTGAATCTCAGAGTTACAGAATCGTAATCTCATGGATGATACGGTCTATTCATTAGTCAGTCCTTTATTTAAAAAGTTTTCTAGGTGCTTCTGATAGCCAGGTTTAGGAGTTCCTGCTTTCCAGCATTTAGTTTTGTGTCTTGCATGTGCTGTGTCATGTATGTAAGTTATACAAAATTAGTGCCAGGCGAATAGTAAACATTTCAGAATATATATACATATATATGATACACAACATTTTGTTTATCTACCCATGAAACTCCAAGTTTTACACATATATAAAAACTTGGGTATATCTACCCATGAACTTGGAGTTACTTGGGTATATCTACCCATGAACTTGGAGTTTCATGGGTAGATACATAAAATATTTGATACTTAAAAAGTAGTTTGGTTCTACTTAGAGCAATTCAGTTTGACTAGGGAAAAACGCCTTGTTCTTTTTTTTCAGGTGCAGTGTGGCGACTTTCCTCATCTGTTAGTGTATGGACCATCAGGTGCTGGAAAAAAGACAAGAATTATGTGTATTCTACGTGAACTTTATGGTGTTGGAGTGGAAAAATTGAGAATTGAACATCAGACCATCACAGTAAGCATTTCACTTTGAGGCCCTGAAAGTGATTTATAGCAGGGACTTTCAGTCTTGGTCATGTATGCCCCCAACCCAATTGCTTCCTAATGTATAATTTAAATAAGAATTTCACAGGTAGTCTTGGGGCACAGGATTTGAGAGGTACTGATTTATAGACCTGTTATAACCAGAGCAAAGCCATTTATGTTAGATAGGAAATAAGAGCAACAGAGGGTTTGGGGTAAAATGTAGAGGGTGAGATTAATTTCAGATTGCCTAAGAAGACAATGTTTTAGCTGGAATTAGAACTCAGGTTTCCAAACTTCATTTTTCTGAGAGCAGTAATGGGGATGGAAAGAAAGAGAATCATTTTGAGAAAAATGTTAAACATGGTATCAAGTGACTTGTTAAAGAGTGGACAACTGACTGACTGGGAAAGGAGGCCTGAAACTCTGGGATGTTGAGAGGCTTCCTATGATCTTGCCCTTGCTAAGATGTCCAGCTTCATACCATGTAGTGCATTTTTATGCTTTTCCATTATAGATGATGTTTAAAATCTAGCTGAAATGTATCCTTCTTTTTCCTACCCCATTAGAATTAACTTTTCTTCTACAACTTGTAGTTTATACTTTTAATAGTACTTACTTTGTTTTGCTTTGGTTGTAGTAGTTTATACATCTTCTACTTTGACAAGATTGTATTTGTTTTGACTGTATGTCAAGAACATATATTCATTTTCATATCCTCTGGTAGAATGTCTTTACATATTAGGCATTGAAAAAATCATATGCTGAGTGTGGATGGCAGTGCTATAAACAGAATCTTCAGGAAGGTAACTGGATTTTAGGCTAGTGTTGATTAGCATATATTTGGATACATTGAGTTTGAGATGCTGGTTGTATGTTGTGGTGGAAATTCTTATATAGGGACAAATTTAACAAAAATGGTGTGAGATCTGTCAGAAGAAACTAGTATCTTATAGAGAGACAATAAACAGCCAATCAAATGGAATGTTGCAACATGTTCCCAGATGGAAGGCTTAATAATTTAAATGATCTGTTTGCCCCAGGTGACACTATAAATTTCTACGAAATTCTAATTAAAATTCAAGTGGTTGTTATAATTGTATGAAATGATCTTAAAGTCCATCCATATGGAACAGTACATTTCTAAGACTAGCTAAAGTAATTATGAAAAAAGACTAGTGAAGTAGGGCTTGTGTTACCAGGTAGTAAATCATACTGTATGATTATTGTAAATAAAATAGTTTTATATTGGCATGAAAATAGAGAATTAGACTAAATGAAAATGGAAAGAGAGCTTAGAAATGTGATAGAGGTCTATTTCAAATCAGTGGAAGAGGATGAGCCAACAGAGTGTGTCATCATAACTAGTTATCTATCCAGAGAAAACAAAGTTGAGTCCCTATGACATAACAATTTATAGAGACAAATTCCAGATGAATTAAAGACTTAAATGTTACAATGAAACACTAAATATCTTAGAGTAAAATTTTTTAGACTATATGAATTGCTCATGGGTAAATAAAACCTTTTATAGGAAAACATGAAAACTGTAGAAGAAAAGTAGACACCTGGATGTATGAATTTGAAAAATTGCGACCGGGCACGGTGGCTCACGCCTGTAATCCCAGCACTTTGGGAGGACGAGGCGGGCAGATCACGAGGTCAGGAGATCGAGACCATCCTGGCTAACACAGTGAAACCCCGTCTCTACTAAAAATGCAAAAAATTAGCCGGGCGTGGCAGCAGACACCTGTAGTCCCAGCTACTTGGGAGGCTGAGGCAGGAGAATGGCGTGAACCCGGGAGGCGGAGCTTGCAGTGAGCCGAGATCGGGCCACTGCACTCCAGCCTGGGTGACTGAGCTAGACTCCGTCTCCAAAAAAAAAAAAAAATTGCTATGGCAGAAATTATACATAAAATCAATAGAAAAAGAAAAGATTTTTGCAAATTGGCAACAGAAAGACAATCTGGTAGAAAACTGAATAATAGATTCTTTTGTAACAAATAGTCACAGGAGAAAAATGTAAGTGGCAGTAAACACATGTAAGGATGTTTGACCTTTGTGATAGTCAAGCAGTGTGAGTCTATTATATACCCACCAAACTGGAAAATTGGAAGGCATGATAAAACCTACTGTAGATGGGGAATGTTGGGGAAGAGAGTTGCCAGTGGAAAAGTGAATCGTTAGACCATTTTATGAAGCAGACTGGTCAATACGTACACACACATATGTATTATATTAAAGTTAGAAAACACATTCCCTTCAATCCCAAAAACTGGGAATCTCTTACATAGAAATGAAAGCAGTATATGTACACATATGTTAATTGTGGAATTGTTTGATTTCAGAAAACAAAATATCCATCAGTGTGACCAGCTTTGGAATATCCATGCCATAGGTTGGTGTGTGACTATAACACTGTGCTGGTTGTCTGAGAGGATTGCCAAGATACATTAAGTAGGAAAAGCAAAACACAGAGACTTGTGTATGATTTCCTTTTTTTAATTTTTATTTTTTACAAGAAATTGACATTCCATGAAAATATATTCGTGTATGTTTATTTTTGTGTTAACATGGAAAAGACTCAAAGGAACAGATCGTTTGCAATGATCTGTGTTTCAAATGGTTTACAGATTTGGTTTGGGGATTTCTGGAGATAAGGAAAAGAAAAAGGTAGTCACAATAAAACAGGATGTGTGATTTGACCCAATTTGTATAAAAACATGTTTATCTACACATTGAGAAAAGAGTGGGATTAACAAAGTTAAAACATGGAATGGTGGTTATCTCGAGTTTTACTTTGTATAATAAAAGGAAAACCAATGGAAATACAAAAGAGTGGGGAAATAGGCAATAAATAAATGTTAAAAATACCTTTTTCTTTGTCCACAGACTCCATCTAAAAAGAAAATTGAAATTAGCACCATTGCAAGTAACTACCACCTTGAAGTTAATCCTAGGTAAGTTACTACCATATAGAAATTAAGCATTTTTAGAGAAATTGGTTTTGGGCTTTCGTTTTTTTAAAGATTGAAATCCTTTTTTGAAGTAAATTGATACGTGTGGAAGCACAGTTTATAAAACAGATTAAAGTGGAGCTGCCCTGCTTGAAATGGGAATCCTAAAGCCCTTCCCGTTTTGCCTTCTGTGTCAAATAATTTCGACGATGTATTTACCTTTTCTAGCTCTAGGGAGCTCATTGATGTACACACAGTATATTATATTGTCAGTAAATTTTTGTTAAATTATATTGGCTCATTCATTACTGATGAGCAGTGTGTCTAAAAAGTTTACAGTGTTTGGAGTAAATATTTCAGAAATTGACTTTGGGTCGCCAAATCTTTCTTTGTCACTCTCTTTGTTTAAATTTCTTGATTGGAGGTATTGTAATAGTCCACCAACCAATATCTTTATTCTCTGTCATGCAGTAATAAGATTAGGAACTTGTTGGAGAGGCATTGAAAACTCATGCAACAGCTGTTAAGTATGAAGTGGTGTAGAAATGATTCTGGGAGCTAACTGGGTAAGCTGTAATGATCTGTGGGACTGTATGAGTTCTTAAAGGAGAACAGAATTGAGGATATTGTCAGGCATACGCAACATGGGCAGTGGCACAGAGGCAAGAGTGAATATCCATTTCAGGGAGAGGGAGGAGACCAAATGGAGCAGGAGGAATAGCATTACAAGCCAATGTGTATGTTGTTTTCAGTAGCAGGCACTTTGTGAGAAGCTTTACCTGGATTATTACATTTAATCCTTAAAACAACCCTAACAGATAGGTATTATTATTTTCTCTAGGCATCTCAAAGAAAACTAACAGAAATAAGGTTGTTGGGAATGGGAATTGATCATAAAAACAAAGGGAGTGTTAATTCCATAGACAAATGGAGAATGTTTTGGATTCTTGGCTAGGAAAATGACTGTAAGAGCAACACTATAGGTATATTGATCTATAATAGTAGTAGTGACTTGGGAAAACTTAGTGGCTGTTTGAGAAAATAAAGTTAACTGCTTTGACCTGTTTTTCTCATTGTGAGTTCTTCTGAAGCATAGATAACCAATTGGAGAATAAGCCAGTTGCTTTCAGGGTGATTGAAATTAACATTCATTCAGCCTAAATTGACTTCTGTTGGTTTGAGAGGTCCTTGACTGGAGTGCCAAAGCAATAATATTGGTGTAAATGACAGATCAATACGGAGTTTTGACTTTGTGTCTTAAACACAATTTGCTTATCTCATCGCCTTACTGAATCTCTGAATCAGTTTCATTCTAGTGCTGGGAGCAGATTTCTCTTTGTTCTCTCTTAGATCTTTGCTATTTTGGGGATGTGGAAGAGGAATAGGGATTGAATTTCTGTTTCAAAGAGTTATTTTTTGTATTTTCAACAATTATAGATAGTTGAGAAATGAACTATAATTAGGTATTAATTTTCTATAGTCAGTACAGAAGTGTCAAAGTATTTGCTAAACTGTTACCTAATTATTAGTAGTTGCTTTTTTTATGTTAACAGTAAACTTAATGTAAGAACATTTTTAGTGTTTTCAGTGATGTTAATCCAATTGGAATATTGTTAGTATTTTTAATGACCCTAAAACTTTTTACTTTTAAGGAGCTTATAATTATAGCTAGGTGATATTAATTTTGATTGAAATTTTGACCACTTAAGAACCTCAACATTTTCCTTGTAATAACAATATTAAGGGCATACTATATACCATTGTTTTTGTTTTGTGTAGTGATGCTGGAAATAGTGACCGAGTAGTCATTCAGGAGATGTTAAAAACAGTGGCACAATCACAACAACTTGAAACAAACTCTCAAAGGGATTTTAAAGGTAGGTGATCAAAAGACTTCGTTTTATGAAGCTGCCAAGCATTAGTGCTCTCTCTCTCTTTTTTTTTTGAGTTATGAAAGTGAACAAGAGAGAAGTGTGATCTCTGTGCTCATGGGAGTTTATAGTCCAATGGAATTGAATTTTATGTGAAAGAGGATTATTTGTGCCATCCATTTGATATTTTAGAACAAGATGAATAAAAATATGTGCTTTCAAATAAGAAAGTACATGATTTTAAAATAGCTGTTCTTATGACCCAAGTCATATGTTCATTATCAAATATTTAGATAAAAAAGAAAATAATATCAGCTATATTCCCACCATCCAGAGACAGCTACTATTAACAGTTTAGACTTTATCTTCCAAGCATTTTTTTCTATATATATGCATACATTCTTACTGGTGAGATTTTGTGATAATAAATATGCCATCATTTATTGCTTTTGATATTTTTTGCCAAATTCTCTGTCTGAAAGTGGGTATAGATTTATACTACCAATAGCAGTGTTTGGGAGTGCTCATTTCTCTGTGACATTTACCAACACTGAAGACAATTCCTTTTAACCTTTGTCAGTTTGAGTGGAGAAGATAGTGTTTTGTTCCTCCTTACTGAGTGTGATACATTTTTCCTTTGTTTAATATTGCTCATTTTTATTATTTTGTGAATTCCCTGTACATATTCTCAGCTGATTTCTTTCCTCAGTCTCCATATTTCAAAATAAATTTACATTTATGAATTTATTTTTTGCTACTATATATAGAGTCTTATATTTTCTGAATGTTTTATATATGTAAGTTACTAACATTTATATCCTACTTTTATATCTTGCTGTGTTATTAAATTCTCTTACTGTTTGTAATTGTCTTTTGATAGTTTGAGGTTTTTTTTTAGATGTATATCCATATAATCTGTAAATTATTTTTCCTTTTTCTTTCCAATTTTTATGGCTGTAAATACTTTTTCTTCTCTAATTATGTTGGCCAACCCCCCAATAGTGTGCTTAATAGTAATAGAGACAGCAGATGTCCATGGAAGGAAAGCCTTAGTGTTTTCCCATAATTAATTGCTGAATTTTGGTCTGAGGTATATATATTTGATCACGGTAAGAAAATATTCTCAAGTTCCTATTTTATTGAGTGTCTTTAACACAAATGTGTGTTAAATGTTGTCTGATGCTTCTTTTTCATCCATGAATGTGCTTTTGTGATTTTTCTTTAGTTCATTAATATCATAGGTTGTATTACTGGATTTTCTAATATTAAAACTTTTGCTAGGCACAGTGGCTTATGCTAGCAATCCCAGTGCTTTGGGAGGCTGAAGCAGGAGGATTGCTTGAGCCTCGGAATTCAAGGTTGCAGTGAGCTGTAATTGCACTACTGTACTCCAGCCTGGGTGACAGAGCGAGACTGTATCCCTAAAAAAAGGCAAAACAAAACTGTTCTGCATTTCTAGAGTAAACGTCACTTGTCATGTTGAATTAATTTTTAAAAATATGCTGTTTTCTGCCTACCAAGTACTGCTTACTCACTATTTCCAACATCACTATGCAAAATAATGACATGTATATGTAAATGTAGGAAATACTGTGCCATTATCCTCAATCTGTTATTAATATTATAAGAGAAATGTTGAAGATCTGTTATTATAAGAAATTTAGTTGAAATTTAACATTTTAGTCAAAATTAATAATACCTAATTACAATTACAAACCTTTAAAAGTGAAATGTTTTAGGGTCATTAAAAATACTAACAATATTTTACCACCCAATTACAGTTGAAATAACCTTTCACATGAAGCTTACTGTTCCTTAAAAAGAACAATAACTATTAATTAACAGTTTAGAAAATACTTCGACTCTTTCACATCCATAAAGATGTTATTCTGCTGCTCTGCTCGACTCTTTTACATAACTGTTTAAATTTGGCGATGATCCTTTTGTGTTGGTCATTTTGTTAAAAGTAAAGTGAGTTTTCCTGTGCTTAGGAAGCAGAGGCAGGCCAGAGAGTTTTTTCTAGGTCTGGGGCTCTACAGCTACCTCTTGTATTAGTTTTACAAAGTGATCAAAAATATACGACACTTTACTTGAGGCCAGGAGTTTGAGACCAGCAAAACCCAATCTTGCCAAAGGAAAAAAAAAAAAAAAAAAAAAATAGGCTCATGCCTATAGTCTTAGCTACTTGGGAGGCTGAGGTGGGAAGATTGCTTGAACCCGGGAGTTTGGGATTGCAGTGAGCCATGATCGAGCTACTGCACTCCTGCCTGGGTGACAGAGTGAGACCCTGTCTCTCAAAAAATAAAATAAAAAAATAAATTAAATAAATGACCTTGTGTTCTGAGCTCTATTCCCTATCTTATTTTCTGTCACCTTTATTGGAATTCTTTGTCTCTCTTTTACCTGTTCTCAGTTTGGATTCTGTTTCTGGAATTTCTTCTCATTGTGGAGCATTGTCTTATTCTCGAACTCCTGTCCTCAAGCCATCCTCCTAGCTTGGCTACCCACAGTGCTGGGATTGCAGGCACAAGCCCCTGCACCAGCCACAGCCACATGGAACATTGTCGTAGAAGGGAGATTCATTTTGGTATTCTCAGAGTCTACTGTTCTGTCAAACCTTACTGCGTCAGGGTTCCCTTGGTCTCACCCATAAATTGGGCTCTGTTGAATCTCCCACCTCGGTAAAATTGCTGCTTTCTTTGAGACAGTGTCTCACTGTGTTGCAACAGGCTGGAGTGCAGTGGTGCCATCACAGCTTACTTCAGCCTTGACCTTCTGGGCTCAAGGAATCCTCCCACTTCAGTCTCCTGAGACTGCAGGTGCAAACCACCAGGCCTGGCAATGTTTTGTATTTTTGTAGACATGGGGTTTTGCTGTGTTGCCCAAGCTAGTGTTGAATTCTTGGGCTCAAGGGATCTGCCTTCCTCAGCCTCCCAAAATCTTGGGATTACAGGCAGATTACAGGCATGAGCCACTGTGCCTGGCCAACTGCTTTCAAATTGGCCCCATCATGGTTTCTAGTATATTCCTGTGGGTGATTTTGAGCTTTTCCTATCCTAAAGTCTGTCAAAATCTTCCTCCCACACCGTTGCTGATACTATGTGGGCCTTTGCAGTTTTAGTTTCTTATTCTCATGTGCTCATGTTTGGGGTTCTTGGGTAAAGCTTGTTGCCTAGTTTCTGTAAAATGTTCATGCGTTCTTTGTCTTGGAATCTTTAGTTGTTCTGTTTATTTTTATGGGGCAGATCGAAATGCTGCATGCCACCAGTTCATCTGCTAGAAATAATTTGTTAATGTAATGAAAAATACAATACTGGATTCAGTTTCTGTCTCTACATTATTCCTGAACCGTGTTAAGGCTGATCTGTGATTGTGGCCAGATGGAATCTTACTTTATGGTGGCCGGATATCTTTATGCCTTGTTGCCTACATCTCTTGCACCACTATTTTCCAAAGTCTATTCCTTGGAATTTAATATTTTAGATTAAGATGTACCACAGAAATGTGCTGCTGAGTAAAGTTATTTTGGGGAAATGCAGCACAGTACTTCCTTGTCTTGGTAAATTTTAGTGTATATAAATAAAGGTTGCAATGATTTCTACTACAAAGTAACCTTTTAACTTCATTTAGCCTAGTGTTTCTTGGTCTTGTTTGATTATAGATTCTTTTTTTTTTTTTTTTACTAGCCCTGCCAATGCAAGGTCTCACAATATTAAAAACTCAGAGCTGTTCCTATCCATTCAAATCTTTAGTAAAAGGCGAAAGATTTATATGATCTGAAGAGAAACCGGAGTATGATTGTAGTGTTTTAAAATAAAAAATAAAGTAATTTTACCGTACTTATAACTTTATCTTTGCCAAAGGGAAGAGTAGTATATCAGGCTTATTATTTAGGATTTCACCCTGGATAATGGGGAGGAAGAAAGAGACAAGTTAAAGTTTGAGTGAACTCAAGTTAAAGTTTGTTTTGTTTCTCTTTGACTCAGTGGTGTTATTGACAGAAGTTGACAAACTCACCAAAGATGCTCAGCATGCCTTGCGAAGAACCATGGAAAAATATATGTCTACCTGCAGATTGATCTTGTGCTGCAGTTCTACATCTAAAGTGATCCCGCCTATTCGTAGTAGGTGCTTGGCGGTTCGTGTGCCTGCTCCCAGCATTGAAGATGTAGGTCAAGTTACGCTTTTCTGAAAAATCAGTTCAGATTCTCTGTATACTCTATGCTTGTTGTAAAAGAAGAGAAGCATATCAGTAATTCAAGAACATTTACAGACCTGGATGCAAAGTGTTAATATATGAACAAACTAAAGCGTATAGTTATAAATACCAGATGCCAATATATACAAAGTGTTTTTCCCTTTAAACCCTCTTTACCTTGAACAAGTAGGTATTACGAATTCCACTAAACTAGGTAAGGGGTAGTTATTTACTGTCTTCTTTCTCAAGCTGATTTAGCTGTCTATAAGAGGAGGCCGGAATATTGAGAAAATAGATTTTACAAAGAGATGATGTGGGAATACCTAATCCCTAGGAAGGGAATTAAAGTTAGTATGAAATAACGTTAATATTTATATTTATACACACATATATTTTTTCTCTATCATTCTTAACAACCATCAGCAAAAATTATGATTCCTCACATTAAATATCTTTCCTGCTTTTAATAGATTTTGGGAGATTTCATGCAAAGTAGGGATAATATGTAACATTGTGTTAGATGCAGAGTGGTAAGTTACTTCTATATAAGTTTCACTTATAAGAATTTTGAGAGTAATATAGTTATAAGGGTCTAGAAGGATATCAACAGAAATTAATCTGCTTTTTAATGGATTGCCCATTTTTGTTAACTTTATTTGTAGATTTGCCACGTGTTATCTACTGTGTGCAAGAAGGAAGGTCTGAATCTTCCTTCACAACTGGCTCATAGACTTGCAGAGAAGTCTTGTAGAAATCTCAGAAAAGCCCTGCTTATGTGTGAAGCCTGCAGAGTGCAACAGTGAGTGGAAGGGGTAGTTACATTCTAGGACTTCGGCTGCCAACCTTCTTGGCACCAGGGACCAGTTTTGTGGAAGACAGTTTTTCCATGGACTGAGTAAGGGTGGGGAATAGTTTCAGGATGAAATTGTTCCACCTCAGATTGTCAAGCATTAGATTTTCGTATGGAGCATGCAACCTAGATCGCTTGCATAAGCAGTTCACAATATGGTTCATGCTCCTATGAGAAGCTAGTACCATCACTGGTCTGACGGGAGGCGGAATTCAGGCTATAATGCTGGCCTATCCGCTGCTCACCTCCTGCTGTGTAGCCCAATTCCTAATGGCACAGACCAGTGGTTGGGGACTGCTGTTTTAGGACATAAGCACACTTCTTTTTAACTTCTTGTATTCTCTTTTTGTTGTGTAGATATCCTTTTACTGCAGATCAAGAAATCCCTGAGACAGACTGGGAGGTATATCTGAGGGAGACTGCAAATGCTATTGTCAGTCAGCAGACTCCACAAAGGTACCAGTATAAAATGATGACAGTAAAGATTTCATTATCAAGATATCATAGAACATGTATTAACTACTTTATGCTAATGCCACATCACTTTGAATTATAATTAAATCCTGAATCTACGTATTAACCTTTTAAGGAAAATGTAGGATTCAACTTCAGAAATTTAGTGGTTCAGAATAGTTGGTGTGTGATATTGTGGCTTTTATTAAGCTGTAATATCGTGGCTTACATGTGATCATGTAAAAGTGGAGTTTATGTTAATTTTAATTTTCCTTTTAGGATCTCAGATACTTAATAGTAACATATAACACAAAGCTAGACATAATGTGTGTAGCTTTCTAGGAAAGGGCAATGTATAACTTTGCAGTTGATGATGCATCTTGTGCTAGAAAGACACCAGACTATAAGTCAGACTTCTAGTTCTTGTCCGGAACTTCTAGCTAAGTGTTCTTGATCAGGTAACTTCATTTTAGAGTTTTATCTTCATTTGTGTATTAAAGATACTATTATTGCCTCGCCAAGGGTACTTGTGCCTTTGTTGTGAAGACCAAAAGAGTTATTAATGGTTTGAGTAGATGACCATGGGTTCTACTAAGGATAGCATTGTGTATATACCATTTTTAGAAAGTATTTTTTGACACATTTGCTGCAAAATTGTTTCCATTACTTCTGTAGGTCTATTATTTGTAGGTTGACGATTCTGAAAATACCTCAGCCACTAGTAGTTTCACTTATGGCAGCTTTGATTGAGAAGCACAATTTGCTTTTCTCCAAATAAAAAAATGACGACGTTAAGGCCTACTAACTTTGGAGAGTATGGAGAAGGTTCCTTAGACTTGCTAAAGCACAGTTTCATATCCTTGTTGGCTTTCTGAGCTTAGAAATGATCTTTGGACCTTACAGAGGGTAGTTGATCATTTTAGGGTTCTGAATAGACTGAGTTCAGAATATAGACTGAATAGGCTACAGCCAATAGAACTTATGCTTCCCTGGTCTAATGAAAATAATAGTGAGAGGAATATGCCATGTTTCTCCTTTTAATGATACATCTGATGAATTCTATTTTTTATAAGAAATTCTTCAAAGGTATTGTAATATATAGATCGGTGGAGGTGGATAGTGAATCATACATAGTGGGTACTTAGTATTTCATTTAAGGTTTGCTTTGAATTCTCAGAATTCAGTTATTTTAGTTGAATAAATCAGTATTTTTCTCCAAGAAGTACCAAACGTTATAAGTAGTCTCATTAGAAAAGAAACTTCATCTTTAGAAAAAAAATATTCGTTTTATTTTATAAAATGTTGATTATCAATAAAGAGACCTCACCCTTTAAAGAGATAGAATTCAAATAAAGCATGTCTTTGGGGCCTTTTACTTTTATAAAAGATTTCTGCACTGAAGATGACTTTCTTGTTTTTGTTCTGATATTAAAGAAGAACAATTGGTAGTAGTAGAACTTACCTACTTTTAAGGGATTTAGGTACTCGATGTTGTAATGTTTTTCAATTATCACATGCGTTTTTAAAACTACTTGATTATTCCTTTGCTTAATTCTTCTAGCTGCTGTTACAAATTTCTTCTGGTTTTCCTAACACATTTTGGCAGCTTATAAATGAACTTGTGCAAGAAAAGGTGCTCCTGTTTCCTGTTCAAACTAACAATTGTAGGAATTGATTCCATTGTGCCGCATAAAAAGAAATTTTGCTCAATTTTCGAAAGCCTTGGGGCTGGCCAGAAGCCCTGGAAGTCTGGTATCTTTCTGATCACTGGGCCGCACAGTTCCAAATGATTACTTCTGATTTCTGTCTCCTTTGTCTTGCTGGAATATTTGTGGTCTTGATTTTTCATTTAATCTGTCTTAGAACAGTCATAATTTTCTAATTTGAATAGCAGCTAATATTTCATGAATGATTATGTCAGCTCTTACACCATGTAATTTAATTGATATAACAGACCTCTGAGAAAAATATTAACTTTTTAGATTAAAAAAAAAAACGATGCTGACATTTACGGAGATTAAGTAACTTGTTTAGGGACATTCCGTTATTAGTAGAGACAGTTCTAGAATACCCATGTTTCTCTGACAGGAGAGTTTGTACTCTTAATCACTTGTAAGCTATTAGGAAATAATGACACAGACATGGTAAATGTAGAATATATTAATTTTGTAAAACAGTAATAAGACTAACAAAAGATACATGTTAACATGTATGCACTACACACAGTATAGTTACTTCAGTTGTGTAGGTAACTACATCGTGAATCAACTTTTCAGAAATAAGCTATATGCATATATTAAAATAATTTCATACCATATGTCACTTATTATTCATGCTTTAATAATCTAGTGTTATTCTTGGAATGTCGGAGAAATCACAGGCTTTTGGGTCAGGACTGAATTCAAATGCTGGCTCAAATACATGAGTCTTGATGGAAGCCTGACCTTTCTGAACTTCAGGTTTGTTTCAGTAAAAGAGCATCATTGTGGGGAATTAATAGTATATTGCAGTGAACCTAGTACAGAATTAAGGTGTTAAATACTTTCACAGACATTGGAAAGGGTGTGGACTTTGGAGTAAGACAGATAGATCTGTGTTAAATCATACTTTGCTGTGGTCAGTTTTATCAGTTACTTAAACTATGTGGGCGTTAGTTTTTTCATCTGAAATAAATGAGCTAGAGTAAGTACTGAGTTAAATCATTTGTTTCAATTCTTACACATAGCAGATACCCCCAAAATGCTAGTTCTTTTTTTTCTCCCCCCACTTTTTTTAAGATTTAATGTGCCAGGGCTTCATATTCCTGATGTCTTTAGGATTGACTTCTGCTTTTTAAGAATTCTTATGAATCACTACCTGGATTTATCTGAGGTATGGAACATCTGTACTGTTATTTTAGTAAAAATTCAGAAGTTATTTCCCTTTGAGATATGTGTATTTGAAACACTCTCTCTCTTTTTTTTTCTGTTTTAAAACGTCGTATGTACATTTCTCTCCTCTTCCCCTTTCCCTCCCTAAAATATGAGAAGGGCCTAGAATGAAGGACTCAGAGGTTTGAATGTTCCCTGTTCACTTAGTCTGGTTCCATGCTTACCTGTAAACCTTTGTGCCGCCGCTTTTATGACAGGGACAGCTCTGTATCCCTGCCACATTGCTTTTTTACTGCGCAGTCTAGGCAATGGCATTATATTATATTTCATGCGTATATTATCTTTTGTCACCTATGTAGTTGACTTTTTAATGTTTTCATTACCATTTTCTGGATGTTTCAGGTATCTATCTGGAGAAAAGAAAAACATTACTTGACATGTCATTAAAGTTTGTTAAATTCTATGGTGTGAATAAGCTCAACCCTCGCTATTCATGAAGTCTCCATTTCTATCTGGTATTTTCATGGTGTTTTGATATAATTAGGAACCCTGAATATAGACGTCTGATTTTAAAAGAGTTCTGAAAATGTTCTGTTTGAAAAATGAACTGAAGTTAGGAGAAGCCTCCATATGTTTATCCTAGTATGATAACCTGTTTAAGAAACAACTGTTATTTCTTACTAGATTGTTTGTTAATTCATAAAGTTAGTTTATAAAGTTGTTAATTCTGTATTGGATTGTTTGTTAATTCATAAAGTAAAACCATACAGTGGGAACTTGGAAAAATTACCCCTTATTTTCTTCACAAAAGATCAATTATTTTGTTTTATGTAGACTCCTTGAAGTTCGTGGAAGGCTGTATGAGCTTCTAACTCATTGTATTCCTCCTGAGATAATAATGAAGGTAACCCAATTTCAGATCTTGAACTTTTTACAGCTATAAAATTTGGACGCTGGGTATGTGATCTTAGGGCTTTTTGCAGTATCAAGATCTCACCTCTTTCTCTCCAGCTCATTAATTGCACATATTTACTGAACCTCTGTTGTGCCAGGCACTATAGAGGAATGCTGAAGAAAAGAAGGGAGGGCCTGCCTAAAGTGAAGTTATATTGTAGTGGTGTGAAAAGGGGAACAAATAAGTAAGAGAATTTCAGAACGTTGTAAGTGCTATAAAGGAAAGAGCAATATGCAGTGATGATAATGGAGGGTGGGGCTACAAAGAAAAAAGTGAAGGTCCACCCTTCCATTTTCACAAAGGTAACCACTTTTAACAGACCTCTTTTCTATTCACATAAAAACAAGTATGTGTATATATGTGGTTTCACAAAACTGCTCAGTTTTCTGCCCTTTAGTATGGATCTTGTGTCATGACCATATGTATAGATTTACTTTGTTCTGTTTAGTGGATAAATGGTTTTCTGTTGTGTGACTGTATCATACTTTTTCCAAACATGACCTCCATTGGTGGAACTTTAGGTTGTCTACAAATTATTATTGTTATTATAAATAGTGCTGCAGTAAGCGTCTTTACACTTACATTCTTGCACCTTGTGCAGTTAAATATTTGGAATTTAGAATGTGGCTGATACCCACCACATTTTTACATCATGGAAAAGGTACCACAGTTTTTGCTTTTGGATAAAGGTTGTTGATTCACGTAAAAAATTAAAGATCTCACATATATAAAAGAGAGTATGTTTAACTTTAATCTTTTTGTGAATGGGAGAAATAAGGCATGCTTAGCTATTTTGTTAATGATTTTTAAATTACTAATTATTTTTCTTTAGGGCCTTCTCTCAGAACTGTTACATAATTGTGATGGACAACTGAAAGGGGAGGTGGCCCAAATGGCAGCTTATTATGAACATCGTCTACAGCTGGGTAGCAAAGCCATTTATCACTTGGAAGCATTTGTGGCCAAATTCATGGCACTTTATAAGAAGTTCATGGAGGATGGATTGGAAGGCATGATGTTCTGACTTCTATCAGTTATTCTTGCAAAGATTTCTCAGTATCAGTATTTACATACAGCTTATATTTAAGAGCTGTGGGTAAATTAACTGTACTTAATCATGTTGTATTTGTGTTTTTCTGGTAATAACTGCTGTGTGAACTATTAATCATCCTCTACGTTAAATAATGGCTCCTATACTATAGAAGTATGTAGTTTTGTACGTAACTTAGAGACTTTAGAGTCTTCAGAAAATGATTTTAATTTACTTTAAACATTTGTTATTCAAGTATTCATTGTTGATCCTCCTATTCTCTTCCGTCTAATCTCTCACCTGCTAAAGGAGATTTACACATTAGAAAGCAAAGATTATATTCATTTATCCAGATGGCCATTTTCTGCCACAGGTAACATAATTGTTTGACAGGTCATTATATTTAATTCTAGTTTCTCTCAGTGAATAATTATAGTTTTGTAGGAAATGTAAGAATTCATTCTGAAACATAATTCTTGGTATGGACAAGATTGCAGATACCATTTCTGTTGAGGCTGCAGATTTCCTTATTTCAGTGGTTCAGATTAGTATTAGGTCGGTACTAAGAAGTTTTCATTAATTTAAGTACTTGAGACTCTTGAAGAAAATTCAGAATGAAGTTCTGGAGAAAGGTATGTTACTGTAGTAATTATTCTTTGAGCAGGTTTTGTTTTTTGTCATTAGTTCTGCCCTTTTTAATTAAATATTTCAGTTCATAGACCGAAAGGTTTACTTGGCAAATTTGTGTGACAGACTCTGAACAATTCCTTTACTATGAAGTATAATTTATAAAATAAAATATACCCATTTTAACGGTGCAGTTTGAGTTTTGACCAGTGAAACTACAATCCCAATCAAGGTATAGATTTCGTCACCATCTGTATCCCTCCATATCCCTTTGCAGTCAGTTCATCCCTACCCTGGCCCAGATGATCACTGATCTTGTCATGCCAGTTCAAAAATTTAATGGAATCAGATATTGTAAGCATTCTTGTGTAATACTTCATTCTCTCTCATTATTGAGATTCATCCATATTGTTGAATGTTTCACTAGTTAATGTTTATTGTTCAGTATTTTTGTATATACTTTTAAAGCCTATTCACTTGTTGATGGGTCTTTGGTTTGTTTCCAGGTTTGGTTATTATGAATAAAGTTGCTGTGAATACTTATGCGTAAGTCTTTTTGTGGACAGGTTTTTATTTTTCTTGAGTAACTACATAAGAGTGCAATGACTGGGCATACAATATTGTAAACCTTAACTTTTAAGTTGCTAAACTTTCCTAAAGTTGTATTACTTTACACTTCTACCAACAATATAAAAGAATTCCTGTTGTTCCTATAGTATTGACTTAATTGACTTTCTATGTTGTTGTCCATTTATATTTTATTACCTTTTTTATCTTCTACTTTTTCCCTCTACTTATTTTTCTAGATTATGAACTTGGAAATTTAGATAATTAACTTTAGACTATTCTTTTCTAATGTCATTTAAAGTTATAAATTTCACTCTGAGTACTGATTAAGCTTTTTAACATTCTCCTGCAAATGTTGGTATTTTAGGTTTTCATTTCTACTTAGTTCAAACTTTTCTAATTTCACTTGTGATTTTTTTTTTTTTTAACCCAGTGGATTACTTGGAACTGTGCTGTTCAGTTTCCAAGTACTTAGGGATTTTCCAAATCTACTTTTACACCTCCTCTGTCTTTCTTACTTTTTAGTCTTTTACTGAGAGAAATATTGGAATCTCCCTCCATAATTATGCATTTTCTATTTCAGTTCTTTTGGACTTCATGCATTTTGAAGATCGTTCTTAGGTACTTTGCATATTAGGATTGTTATATCTTGATGTATTGACTCCTTTATCATTATGAAGTGCCCAGTTGCTTCTCTGTCTTTTAGCTAAGATCATGTGTATGAAATGCCCTTTTTTATTTCTAGTAATATTCCTTGCTTTGAAAATCTACTTTTTCTAATATTTATGTAGACACTCCAGCTTTCTTTTGATTAGTGTTTGCATGGTAGGAGTATTTCTTCTAGCGTACGTCTGCTAACAAGTTTCTCAGTTTTTGTTTCTCTAGAATGTAGTTTACCATTTATAGACTTCTTGGTTGATTTGAGTGTTTTAAAGCCCCACCACTTTGAATGTGTCATTCTGCTGCCTTCAGGTTTCTATTGTTTCTGATGAGAAGTTAGCCAGTAGTCTTGAGGTTGTTTCCTTTTACATGATGAGCCAATTTTGCTGTTTTCAGTATTTCTCTTTTCTTTGGCTTTTAGTAATGTATGATATGTCTACATGTAGTTTTCTTTGTATTTCTCCTACTTGGGCTTTGTTGAGTTTTTTGAATCATTATTATGAGTTATATTAGTTGCTTTGAAGTATTTGTTAAACATCTAGCCCCACTCAGAGTCAGTTTCTTTTGGCTCTTTTTTCTCCTGTGTACTGTTAAACTTTTCTCTTTTTTCCCTGTCTGGTAATTTTTGGCTGAAAACTTGACGTTTTAGATAATATATTTTAGCAACTTAGGATTCTCTTTTCTTTTTCTGATGTTTTTTCCTCTTGACGGTTTTTCTTTTTTTTGTTTCATGGATTGCTTAGATGTCAGCTGTGTAATTTGTCTCCACCGCGTTGTGCAGTCACTGATGTTTCTGCTCAGTTGCTTTTATTTTAGCCTGGCTTCATCTTTCTGTCTGTGTAGTTTAGTGACCAACCAATGATGTGAACAGAGTTTATACTTAGACATCATGAGACTACATGCGGAATGAGGAATGCATTCAAGGTTGCAACCAGTCCTCAATACCCCTTGGTTTTTATTTCCTAGTTTAGCCATCCATCAGGTATATGTGTGAGCTTAGCTTAACCCCTCTATGGTTCTTCCACTTCTAGGATCTCTCAGTTTAATTTCTGATTTGTCTGTCAATGGCCATGAACTAGGCCTAGCAACTTAGGGCTAGCAAAGCTATTGTATGGATTTTCCCCATCTTTTTTGAACCAAGTCTGCCATTTGTGTCCAGCAAAGCAATGAGTTTCCCTTGCCCCGACCCTGAATCAAGTCCACTGCTCTGGCTGCATCCAGCCCTAAACTTATAAAGCTACATTTTTGCTGGCCAAGTGACAGGTGTATGGTTGTATCACCAGGCATAGAGGGTCATAATGTTGCTGCCATTTTTATCTGCAGCTGATCACTTTTGAAATAATAGACATTCTTCAATTTGTTGTTTGACTTTAATCAAGTTTCAGTATATTGAATTTTTTTCTTTTTTTTGATGATTATGTTCACTGCTGTACTTAACTGCAGTTGGAAATCACCCATTATCTTCCTGTTTCTGTTAGTAGAAGTAGCCATCCACTGATTTATTTCTGCATTGCTTTTGTAGATTCCAATTTCAGTCTGGCATCATTTATTTTAAAGCCCAAAAAAGTTTGTCATTTCTTGTGAAGCAGGTCTGCTGGCAAATTATCTTAGAGTTTTTTGGCTTAAAAATGTCTTTGTTTTGCGTTCCTTTTGGAAAGCATTTTCAATGGACAAAATACAGATGGTTTCAAAATACAAAATACAGATGAAATACTGTAGTTTGACAGTTTTTCTTCCCTGTCTGTATTTTGTCTTCTGGGTTGTATTGTTTTTGAAGAGAGATCTGTAGTCATCATATTTTTAATTTTATTTACTACTATGGCCGCTTGTAAGATTTCCAACTTCTCTTTATGACTAGTTTCCAGCAGTTTGAGTAAGATGTATCTTGGTGTGATTTGTGTGTGTGTGTGTGTGTGTGTGTTTATCTTGCTTTACACTACTTTAGGTTTGTTGCATTCCTTGATTTATGAGCTTATGTATTTTATTAAATTTTGAAAAATTGATTTTGAATATTTTTCTACCCCTTCTTGTAAGACTAATTACATCTCTATTTGGTAGTGTTGCATAAGTCACAGAGTCTCTCTGTGTTTTTCCTAGCTTTTTTCTCACTGTTCTACAGTTTGAATCATTTCCTTCAAGTTTTCAGCTCTGGCAGTTTCATTTGCTGCTTTTTTATATTTCTCGTTGTTTTTATGTTTGTCTTTAAATCTTTTGAACATATT
Organism: Mandrillus leucophaeus; assembly: GCF_000951045.1. Lineage (NCBI taxonomy): Eukaryota > Metazoa > Chordata > Mammalia > Primates > Cercopithecidae > Mandrillus > Mandrillus leucophaeus. The sequence goes on from NW_012105908.1 coordinate 2,299,276, forward strand.
TATAATAGCTCTTTTGAAGTCTGTCTGCTTATTATATCTGTCATTTCTGGATCTGTTTCTGTTGACTGATATTTTTCTGGTTGCGGGTCAGATTTCTTGCCTTTTTGTATGTGCATTAATTTGGATTGGATTCTGGCTCTTTCATTATTACATTGTCATGTTACATTATCAAGTGTCTGAATTCTGTTTATTTTTTTTCTTAAACTGTTGGACTTTGTCTTGGCAGACAATTACAGTTGACCCTTGAACTACACAAGTCTGAACTGTGTGTGTCCATTTATACGTAGATGTTTTTTTCAATAAACAAAAAATTTTTTTGAGACTTAATATGAAAATACCCATAGAAAAACACATAACCTAGGAATATTTTTAAAATTTTTAAAAAGGCACATCATAAATGCCTAAAATATGTATAGCTACTAGTCTGTTTCATCATTTACTATGATAAAATATATACAAATCTATTATAAAAAGTTAAAATTTATCAAAACTTTCACAAACTCAGACCATACATGGTACCATTCATAGTCAAGAGAAATGTAAACAAATGTAAAATTCGGCGGTCCTCTGCCCCCCGTGGCCTGTTAGGAACTGGGGCCACACAGTAGGAAGTGAGCGACCGGTGAGCACCAGAGACTTTTACCACCTGAGCTCTACCACCTGTCAGATGAGCGGCGGCATTAGATTCTCATAGGAGTGGGAACTTGTTGTGAACTGTACATGTGAGAGACTTATGTTATGCCTCCTTATGAGACTCTAATGCCTGATAATCTGAGATGGAACAGTTTCATCCCCCTCTCTTCCCCAACCCAACCTGGGGTCCATGGATAACCTGTCTTCCACAAAACTGGTCCCTGGTGCCAGAAAGGTTGGGGACTGCAGCATTAAATTATAACTGCATAAAATTACAGTACATACTATGCTGCCGTCATATTTTTGTAGCCACCTCCTGTTGCTATTGCAGTGAGCTTAAGTGTTGTGAGTATTCATTTAAAATGCCATGTAGTACTAATATCTCTGAGTGAGCAGTTCATCTCTCCAGTAAATTGCATATGGCACTAAAAGTGATCTTTTGCCGTTCTGAAGTATCTTTCACTATGTGTAGTGCAATAACATAAGCCTTGAATAACACCATGAGACCCATACAGAGGTTACTGGTGGTGCTGAAAGTGCTCAAGAAGCAGAGAAAAGTCATGACGTAAGAAAAAGTTAAATTTGCTTGTAAAGTACCTTTACAGATTGAGGTCTAAAGCTGTAGTTGCCCTCCATTTCAGACGGTCATCTTGAAGTATCAGTACAGTACTGTAGGTGTAATTTCTCTTCCGTATCATTCAATATTTTCTGTAGCTTGTAACAACACAGTATATAAGACATAAACAAAATGAGTTGACTTTATGTTATTGGTAAGGCTTCCAGTCAACAATAGGCTATTGGTAATGACATTTTGGGGGAGTCAAAAGTTATACAGGAGTTTTTGACTGCTATGCCTTTAACTCTTGTATTGTTCAAGGGTCAACTGTATTTGATTATCAGCTTGTTCTTTTTCATGCTTGTTTGTAAACTTTGTTGGAGTTGGCCTGGAGTCATCTTTAGTCCTAATTTAGCTTTACAATAGGGGCATGATATTTCTGGGTTTTCTACTGCATGTCCTGGAGATCACTGAGGTGTAACCATTCGGGTCACCAGAACTCAAATATCTACCAGCCTTGTGGGAGCTCTGGAAATTATTCAGCTTACAGTTTTTATTTTATCCATGGTTTTAGTTACCTGTGGTCAACTGCAGTTTGAAAATATGTGGCCAGGTGTGGTGGCCGTGCCTGTAATTCCAGCACTTAGGGAGGCTGAGGCAGGAGAATTGCTTAGCCCAGGAGCCCGAGATGACCTGGGCAACATAATAAGACCCTGTCTTTACAAACGATAAACAAAATAGAAAATTAGCTGGGTGTAGTGGCATGTGCTTGTGGGCCCAGCTGCTAGCGGGGCTGAGTTGGGAGGATTACTTGAATCTAGGAAGTTGAAGCCAGTCGGCTATGATCGTGCCACTGCACCCCAGCTTGAGCCACAGAGCAAGAGCCTGTCTCAGGAAAAAAAAAGAAAAAAGAAAAATCCAGAAATAATTTTTAAGTGTTACATTGCATGCCATTCTGAATAAGGAAATACAATCTAATCTTCCACCATCCTACTCCATCCCACCTAAGATGTGAACCCTCTTGGTCCAGTGGATCCAGACTGTATCTGCTACTTGCCTATTAATAATCAACCAGAGATACAAGGCGGCTCTGACGTGGGAGTGCTTTTCTGGGTAACGCTCTTCTTTCCAGATCTCTGCCCAACATAGGCAGCCACCTCAGCCTCTCTGAATTCTGCTCCTTTTCCTCAACTCAGTGTTACCACAGTTCTCTATCTGGGTTTTTCCTTCCTACCCTGCAGCCAAATGTAGGGTGGGAAGGAAGGTTTTTCTTTCCCACCCCGCAGCCACTTTCCTCCAGGCAGAAAGCCAGAGTGATGGTAGAGTTGACCTCATTGGTTGCTTTGTGTATTTTGTCCGGTTTTCTACTTGTACAACGGGAAGGTAAGCCCATTATCAGTTAGTGGCAGTATAAGTTTTGAAGTTAGGATTCTAATCTAAGGCCCTGGTTTCCATGTGTGAATCACTGTTTCATACCATTCTTTAAAAATCTATGATTTTATGTTTTATAATATAAGTTAAAATTTTGTTCATGGGGTTTGTAGTTGTGCAATATGCATCACAACAGAAACTTGTGGTTTTAAGTGCTGTTTTACACTCTCAGATTTATCAGAATTGAGTAATAGTACATGAGGTGTTTTTTTAAAATTATAGCACTCTCCATCACAAAACACATTCCTTAAAAAGTAAAAAACAAAACAAAAAAAACCCTCAACTGTTGGCAGCAATTTTCTTTGTACCTTGTTCCCAAGTAACACTTAATCGTCTCATATTTTTCAAATTGATGAACAGATTTCTTTAGTGATTTGCTCCTGTTTTTTTTCCCCCTGTTTACAATTTCTGTGGAAATTTGGAGCATTATCAAAAGATGTTCTCTGTTTGATTATAGTGTACAAGACTTACAATAAATTACTTTCCTTTCTGTAGCTTTGCAAAAATAGTGGTCTGCACAAACCTCAGCTCCTATCTAAATTGCAGCCTAATGCCAATTTACAAACACTGTATGGTACCTTTGTGGCTTAGTAGCTTGTGCGCCTTTTGCAGTTGTTTAATTAGCTGATTGCCCACTGAAGTTACCTTCTCTTTAATATAGCAGCCCCAGAAACTTAAGCAACTTCCTGAAGAGCAGCTGTGCAAAATAATTACTAGCTGTAGGCATGCAAAGAACTTGACACAGTTTTTCCAGAATAACATTAAGTACCTTTATGTGATGCACTATGCTAGATTCTTCACAGGCATTCTCTCATTTAATTCTCCTAACACTCTTTGAACTAGACATTATGATCTTGTTTTGCAGATGAGAAACTGGATCCAGCTGATCATGGGTGCCCCTCTAATAAATTCACAGCTACCAACCAAGAAATGGGCTGTCAACACTGCCCAACAGACATATGTTTCTCTGATCAAGTCTGCACACTGCCTTTTTCAAAACTTAATTTGGAGCAAATAACTTTACCTTCTTGTTAGCTATCAAAACCAAATCTGTATGCATCCTATGTTACCATATCCTCATTTGTATGCATCCTGTTACTGTATCTACATTTATATGCAACCTATATTCTCCTAATACAGTAGAGAAGCCGCCCATCTTCCTTCTTAAGCGTCCCATCTTGTTGGGGTTGTTCTATGTTGATTATCTTTTTCTTTTGATAATTAATCATGTTTTTCTACTTCCTTGTTGAGTAATTGTGAATAGCATCCAGTGGTTATGAATGGTCTGGGCTTTAGAGATTACAGAAGAACGTATATGCAGAATTCGGGTTCAAGCTCTCTTGTTCTCTCTTTTAAAGGATTGCCCCTATCATTTTCTAGCAGCAGTGGCTGCCCCCTAGTCTTCTGGTTCTTTAATCCAATAAGACAGTAAAATTTTCATAAGAATTTTAGCTGCCCATGTTAGTGATGACTATGACCTGCCCTCAGGCTAAATGCCCTAAAAAATTAAAAACTCTAGTGCTCTGCCCACCTTCCAGTTGTTGACTCCCTTCCAGATTCTGCTGTTCTCTCTCCAACAGTTGTTTTTTCTACTACCATTTTATTATTTGTTTTCTGTTTTTTTTGTGACCTTCATTCCCTCCTTCTTGTTTGCCTGCTTGCCAGATTTTCTCAGTGGTATGTCTCAATATCTTGCTTTTTCTTGTTTGTGTATCTGTTGTAGGATTTTTTATTTGAGGTTGCTATCAGGTTTGCAAATAATATAACTCATTATTTTAAACTGATGACAATTTAACACTAATTTCAAAAACAGAGAAAACTAATACAAATTCTACAGTTTAACTTCACCCCCTTCTGCTTTTTAACTTTTGGTTGTTTCTGTTTATATCTTATTATACTGTCTATGTTCTGAAAAGTTGTTGTAGTTATTATTTTTGATAGGTTCATCTTTTAGTCTTTCTATTCAAGATATGGATAGTTTACACAGCACAATTACAGTGTTAGAATCTTCTGTGTTTGTCTATGTATTTACTATTGCCAGTGAGTCTTGTACCTTCAGATGATTTCTTGTTTCTCATTAACATTTTTTTCTTTCAGAGCGAAGAAATCCCTTTGGCATTACTTGTATGATAGGCCTAGTGTTGATGAAATTCCTCAGCTTTTGTTTATCTGGGAAAGTCTATATTTCTCCTTAAATGTTTGAAGGGTATTTCACAGGATGTAAGTCTAGGATAAAATATATTTTCCTTCAGCACTTCCATGCCACTCTCTCCTGCCTGTAAGATTTCCATAGCGAAATCTGCTGCAAGACATATTGGACCCCCATTGTATCTTGTTTGTTTCTTTTCTGTTGCTGCTTTTAGGATCCTTTATTCATGACCTTTGGGAGTTTGATTATTAAATGCCTTGAGATAGTCTTATTTGGGTTAAATCTTAGTGTTCTATAATTTTCTTGAACTTGAATATTGACATCTTTCTCTAGGGAAGTTCTCTGTTACTATCCATTTGAATGGACTTTCTACCTCTATATCTCTCTCTACCTTTTCTTTAAGGCCAATAACTGTTAGATATGCCCTCTTGAAGATATTTTCTAGATCTTGTAGGCATGCTTTATTCTTTTTTATTCTTTCTTCTTTTGTCTCCTCTACCTGTATATTTTCAAATAGCTTGTCATCAAGCTCATTAATTCTTTTTGATCAATTATGTTATTAAAGGGCTCTGATGCATTCATTAGTATGCCAATTGAATTTTTCAGCTCCAGAATTTCTGCTTGATCTTTAAAAATTATTTCAATGTCTTTGTTACGTTTATCTAATAGTACTCTGACTTGCGTCTCTATGTTACGTTGAATTTCATTGTGCTTCCTCAAAACAGCTATTTGGAATTCTCTGTCTGAAAGGTCACATATCTCTGTCACTCCTGGATTGGTCACTGATACCTCATGTAGTTTGTTTGGTGAGGAGGTCATGTTTCCTGGATGACCTTGATGCTTGTGGATGTTCATAGATATATGGACGTGGAAGAGTTAGATATTTATTGTGGTGTGGGCTTGTTTGTACCTGTCCTTCTTGGGAAGGCATTCCAAGTGTTCAGAGAGAATTGAGTTTTGTGATCTAAGTCTGTAGTTACTGTAGCCATATATGCATTAGGGGGCACCCCAGTAAAGCTGTGACTCTTGCAGACTCATAGAGATACTGCCTTGGTAGTCTTGGGTAAGATACAACAGAATTCCCTAGATTACTAAGCAGAGACTCTTGTTCTCTTCCCTTTTCTCCAAACAAATGGAGTTTCTGTCTCTCTCCATGCTGAGTTGCCTGGAGCTAGGGGAGAGGTGATACAAGTACCCCTATGGCCACCACCACTGGGACTGTGCTATGTCAGAACTGAAACCAGAACATCTCTGAGTCTCACCCAAGACATATAGCAAATACTGCCTGGGTACAACTGACGGTTTTCAAGGCTCAAGGGCTCTTAAGTCAGCAGATGAGTTCTGCCAGAGCTGGGTTCTTCCCTTCAAGGCAGCGAGTTCCCTTCTGGCCCAGGGTGTGTCTATAAAGGTCATCCAGAAGCTAGGGCCTGGAATGAGGCCCTCAGGATTCTACCAAGTGTGCTATCCTGCTGTGGCTGAGCAGGTCTCCAAGTTGCAAGACAAAGTCCTCTTTACTCTTTCCTTCCCTCTCCTCAAGCAGAGGGAAGGAGTCTCTCCTGCAGCTGCAATTTGTACTGCCTGGGATTGGAGGAGGGGTGATGCAAGGACTCCCTCAACTGCCCTGGCTGGTGTCTCACTGGGTCTTGTGTATCCCGAGTCTGCTGACCCAAGCACAGTACAGCACCAGAGCTTGCCCAGGAATTGCAGTCTTGCGGCCTAGACTGCCATTCAAGTTTATTTAGGACCCCAGAGTGCTTTAGCCCATGATGATGGTGCTAGCTGGAACTCAATTTCTGACCACTGGGATAGACAGTTCCCCTCTGTCTAGGGCTAGTCTAAATGCTCCCTCTGTGGGTTCTGCCCTGTGTTGCACTCCACTGTGACAGGGAAGCACTGAGTTGCAATGCAGATTCTCTCTCTCTTTTTTCTTTTTTTTTTGACGGAGTCTCACCCTGTTGCCCAGGCGCTGAAGTGCAGTGGCGTGATCTTGGCTCACTGCAGCCTTCACCTCCCGGGTTCAGGTGATTCTCCTGCCTCCCCCTCCCGAGTAGCTGGGATTACAGACACCTGCCACCACACCTGACTAATTTTTGTATTTTTGGTAGAGACGGGGTTTCACCATGTTGGCCAGGCTTGTCTCGAACTCCTGACCTCAGGTGATCCCCCTGCCTCGGCCTCCCAAAGTACTGGGATTATAGGCCTGAGCCACCATGACTGGCCTACACAGATTCTCTCTGCACCATGCTGCAGCTGATGGGGGATGAGAGAGGGGTGTGCAGGCAATTCAAGACTGTCTTTCCTACCTTCTACATTGCCTTTTTCTTTAATACAGTGTTAAAACCAGGTACTATGATCACTCAACTGATTTCTTGTTCTTACATAGGCGCTTTCTTTTGTGGGTAGTAATTTGGTGTTCCTGCGGTAGGGGAGGGGAATGATCTCTAGGGGGTTCTATCTGGACTTCTTGCTTCAACTCCTCCTCCAGCAGTTGCTTTTTATAAGTTTGTTCAAAGCTTATGGTTGTTACCTACTGGAAGATGGTCAGCCTTACCAGAAGCAGAAATTCTATCTCATTGTTTTATAAATATGATTATCTCTTTTTTTAGAAAAAAAAATCATTCATATACCTCACATCCTCATCTTGCACCCTCTCTCTACTCTTTACACATTTTTAAAGTGTTTTCTGTTCATATTGCCTACATTTTCTTAGTTTACAATCCATTTCAATCTGGTTTTCCCTCTTACAACTTCAAAAATACAATTTAGTCTAAAAGATAGGGATGTATGTATGTGTGTATCTCCATACAGTGAATTCTTGCTCTGTATCCAGTGAGTTCTTTAATTGACCTCAGCAATATGTGTTGCCCTTTCTTGAATCTCCTTTTCCTGTGGTTTCCCTGAGACAAATACTCTCTTGTATTTTTTCACCTACATCTTTGGCTGCTCACTTTACAGGCTTTTTTACCAAGCCATCAAATGTGGAATATGGCTTTATTCTCGACTCTCTGCTGCTCATAAGATTCTCTCCCTGGGTGACCTTGTACATGCCCAAGGCTTCAAATACCATCTATTAGCTGATAACTCCATTTATATGAGCTCAAACTTCATCTGAATTTCACTTATACATCTAAACACCTATCTGACATTTGTTCACCGATACTTCAGAGACATCTCAAACTGAACATGTTCCACACTGAGATTTTGATCTCTTCCAGCCCAAACTAGGCCTTTCCCATTGTTCCTTTCTTGATGTCATCTTTTCTGATTCTTTTCCATGTTCTACAGCAGTGGGGATTATCTGGAGTTCTACCTAATTTTCTTTATTCAATGACCAGCTTAATATCTGTCTTTTCCTACGCTCCTTTCCCCTTTCTACTTCTGTTCATGAGACAACTCAGTTTTGAGCTCAGAAAGAGTACATGTGCGGATGATTCCCACGTCCAGACATGAGCTGCTTTTCCTAATACAACCTGCAGCCATTTTAATTTTGGTTTACCTAAAACAAACTCACCAGCATCTGTTAAACCGGCTGCTTCTGTTAGCTTGTTGCTTGTGTCAGGGTGCTACTTTTCCTCTAGATACCTGGTGTAAACTTTTGGCGTTAAGTTGACCCCCTCTCCATTTTGTCAGTTGTCAAGTTCTGGCCTTTATCCCTCATAGATGGACGTTGCTTTCATCTCTACCTGTACTTGCCATCAAATGAACCATAACAGGCAGACTAGATGGACTCATGGTTAGGCATACTCAGATGAGCATAAGAGATTTATACCAAAAGCACGGGTATCATTCAGAATACAGCTATTTGTCCATTTAAAAATCTATAATTCTTCATACTCAACCTGGCAAGTAATTTCTATTAAAAAGAGACAGAAGTGTAAATATTTAGATTTAGACCACTAAGGGCAATTTCTATCCATTCATTTGTTCAAAAAAATATTTATTGAGTACCTGCTGTTTGCCATGGCTTTTTAAAGATACTGGGGATACAGCAGGACAAAACTGACATTAGTTTCCTTTGTGGAGTTTACATTCTGTCACAAAGAGATGAATGCAGGATGTTAGATAGATAGATAAACTGATAAAATATTGTATGTCATGTGTGCTGTGGAGGTGGAGAATTTTGGTTTGTTGTTTTACATAGAATGTGTTACACAGTAATTTACATAGTCCAGGCAGACTAAACAGTATATGCAAGACCCGAGGCAGGAAGGAATATGCCAGTGGAGTAGGTTGGGCAAATGGGAAAGTGGCAAAAGATGAGGTGAGAACATTGAGCTAACGTAGAGGTAAGGTGGGATATATCATGTAGGGTACTGGTTTTCTAGTGAATGTTTAGCAGCTGGCTCTCTGGGGAAAAAAAGATCAATTAATAAAAGGTCCTGATCTGTAGTGTTTGCCAGTTTTTCTGCTGTAAACACTCTCACCATGGCCAATTTCAAGCTAGCAATGTAAGGTCAACCAGCTCTCAAAAATTCCTGAAAATTTAACAGTCAGCTCTTGTGAGCTGCTATAACCCTTCTTCAGCCATCATTGATATAGAGCCTTGTAGGACAGTTGCAGTGATTTTTTTTTTCAAGTGAGAAGGGATGCCACTAAAGAGTATTAGAGTAGGCCAGACGCAGTGGCTCACGCCTGTAATCCCAAAGGAGGCCCAGGCTGGCAGATCAGTTGAGTTCAGGAGTTTGAGACCAGCCTGGCCAACATGGTGAAGCCCCGTTTCTACTAAAAATACAAAAAATTAGCTGAGAGTGGTGGAGTGTGTCTGTCATCCCAGCTACTCAGGAGGCTGAGGTAAGAGAATCACTTGAACCGGGAGGCAGAGGTTTCAGTGAGCCGAGATTGTGCCACCGCACTCCAGCCTGGGCTACAGAGTAAGACTCCGTCTCTCAAAAAACAAGCAAACAAAAAAGTATTAGAGTTATGATGTATCAGGTTTCTGTTTCAACAATCAACTGGCTCCTGGATTGAGAATATTAATTACATGTTAACATTTGTCTGCAAACTCAAGGCTTATAAAGTATTTTCTTTGATTTACGTAGTGCTAGCTTACACATTGTTTTCAATTATTAATTGTCAATATTTAAAAATAGAAACATCCTTCAAAAACATAAATTTCTTGATTTTCTTAAAAAATCAGATTTGATCTTTATGTTACTAATTTAAATTGAGGATTGGCTATCTTTTTTACATAGGTATGCATTTTCCATTTCTCACCAATTTTAGCTATTATTTTACAGTTTTTTGCTTTTAAAATATGGAGATGAGAAAAATAAACTTTCTTATAACCAACCCTTTTATCAAAATTGGTGTAAAATGAGAGGTAAGAGGGTTATATGGTTCAAGAAAAATTGAGCATGCATATTTCTTTACAGATGTAAAGGATATTTTTAATTTATAATAAAATATACCTATTTTGAAGGAATACAGTTTAATACATCATGAAACATACAACAGGTTATGATTAGATATGAAAGATGATTTTTTAAATTGATACACTGACAAAACATCAAAATTTAATCAGGGTGTGATTTTAAATTGAATGAAATAAATTATGTTCCTGTAAAATTAGTATTTACTATATGAAAAATTGTCAGAATAGCAAAACAATTTGCAAATGTCAGTTTCATAAATGAGTAAGTACGATATATATTGACTTAGAAAAACATTAGCAAAGGTATATCTAAATGTAAGTATTATTTTGAAAATACAGTTAACTTACAGGACAGTCTGTCATTTTATGCTATTTTTAATGATGATCAAAGTGCAGATATTTAAAATACACTGAATTAAGTTAGTTTTGTAAATGATAATTTTAATAAAGAATTTGAAAACTTGATGCTCATGAGAATCACAACTTTTTTAATTTTGAAAAGTCAATAAGCTTAATATACATTGATCAAAATTAGAAAACATGACTAAGACAATTCTTCTGTGGTAGTTAATATTAATTTTGGATTTTTTTCCTCACAAAATAAATTTAGTTGGAAGGGTATAAAACTTAAATTTACTAATTGCCTGATTCAGCATGAATTTCTTTGAAAAGCAAGCCAAAACCCTCCATGGAATAAGAAATTAACATCATGAACTAGATTGATTCTTATGGCTTTATAGCATAATGCTTTGTTGATAACTTGGGTCCATAATACAAGCGTCTGCTGTAGTTACCAGAGATATATGCAAATGAGTTTTGAATTGTTCATATAATCCAAGGGGAAATCTAATTTTTCTCTACCCCCATCCCCTGCCTTACAAATATTGGATTCCTTAGTTTATAATATAGTTGACCCTTGAACAATGTCGGGGGTTGGATCACAAACCTGTCACATTTGAAAATCAACATATAACTTTTGACTCCCCCAAACTTAACTATTAATAGACTAATGTTGACCAGAGCCTTACCAACAGCAGAAATACTCAGATAACACGTATTTTGTATGTCATATATATTACATTCTTACCATAAAGTCAGAGGAAAGAAAAGGTTATTAAGAAGGTCATGAGGAAGAAAAAATATATTTACTATCTAAAAATATGTATTTACTAAGCAGAAGTGGATCGTTGTAAAGGTCTTCATCCTTTTTGTCTTTGTGTTGAGCAGGTTGTGGAAGAGGAGGGGTGGGCTTTGCTGTCTCAGGGGTGGCAGAGGCAAAATAAAACCCACATATAAATGGACCTATGCAGTTCAAACCCACGTTGTTCAGGGTCAACTGTATAACCCATCTAAACAGTGACTATTTTTTGTGTAAGGTCATCTTAAAGCATTGCACACACATACGCTCCAATTCACACATTCTGCAGTTGGCTCGTTAGGAAACTATTTGGCTGGGAATAATCTGGTCTACAGTCTTATGGGAAAAGAATACCCAGACATTTAAACAACAGACCTAAGTATGAATCCATTCCCCAAACTGTGAAGTTGAAGACGGAATTCAACAATTGGCTTTTGGATATCAAATTTTATAAAACTGATTTAACATTGATTATGTGAAACATTGATATTCCACGAATGAGATCTATTAAACTGAGGTGCAACATGGTATTGAAAACTAATTTTGAGAGTATTGCACTATCAGAATTGCACAAATATCTTGACAAAAGTTACTTTCAATATAAAAACCAATAAGCAAAGATTTTAACTATTTGTAAGTTATTGTCATCCAGGAATAACTGTTTCCCACTTTAATCTTTCTTTCCTGGAAGTAACCTTCAATAGTATTACTGCAGGCCTGTCTTTATTCATCCAACTCTTAGAGAGATGGAGTATCTTATTTAATTGTCAAATTTGGGAAGAGTAAGTGAACCTACTTGATGTGGCCCCAACTGTTTTTCTGTTGGGAATGAGCCTATGTGTAAGTAGTCAGGCTTCTTGCCTGTAAGGAGGCCTAAAATCTAGCACTTCCCCCACCTAAAACTTGATTTATATCAGTAACAGGTTATATTTTGGATTGCCACTGAACCTGTTTTGTTGATCTCAACTTGTTCTAAGCAGAGTATAGAATAATGGTGCCATGTATTGGGGAGTAACCCTCAGAAACCTCAAAATTTGGTATGTTCACCAGAAACATTGAGAAATAATAGAAAGTTTGGAAGGAGAAAGTTTTTGTGCATCCAAGGCCTACAAATGTGGGTCTTGGACTTTAGGGAATAAGTGTATTGAGTATAATAGTTTATAGAGAGTTATAGTCATTTATAGAGACTTATAATAGTTTATAAATAGAGACTTATTTTAGGCCAAACAGATTTTTTACATGTTTGCATTTGGCTTTGAACTTCTGTAGCCTGTAGCCTAGGAAGAAAGCTCTGGCTGTCATGAGAAATTTTAAGCGTGGCAGGTGACTGCAACCTATGACTTACGCAACTCATGTGAGAAAATAACTCAGTCCTTTAGCTGTGTTGGGTGCTTCAGGTAGAGACTGCTTTAGCTTAATGCACAGACCATCCTTGTCCTAAATTGAGACAAGATTCCATTGCAGAGAAGAGTTTTACAGGCATTTTAAACCTTGGTGATCAGAAGAATATTTGCCACTTTTAAACTGAAAGGCAACTAGCTCTGCATGTATAACAGAGCACTAGAGGGGCTCTAGGTCTACATGGTTAGTATAAACACCAACTAGATAATCAAGATTGGATATTCCAGATTCAAGAGAAGACCTCTTTCAGGATCAAGGAGGGCTGTGAAGGCACCTGCTAACCTTTCATGTGGCATTTCCACAGACTTTTAAGACTCCCTCTCCCATTATAGAATCCCAAATTGGCTCCGAATACATTAATACCTTAAGTTCTAACCCTGACTTGCTAGCTGAGACCCAAATTGTGATTTCACCATAGATGTGCATTAGACTTAATTAGGAAATAAGAGATGTGGGCTCTTATTAGAAAGAAATTGCTATCCCCTTGAGACAGAAAATCAACTAAATGACATTATTAGAAACCCAAACACAAGGATATCAAAGTGTTCTGTGCCTGCAACTAGTTGCCTCCAATTATCCCATTTGCTCAAGAAAACAAGAAAAAAATAGAGCAGTTAAAAGATGGTACTTCAGGTTCCATTAAATCCAGAAACAGAGGAAGATTAATAAAGGAACATAGGCAGGATAAGCTGGAGGAAGAGATTATTCACTTTAAGAAAGAGTACAGGGAGAAAGGTACCTTGAAGATGGAGTTAGACCAACATACAAGGGGGGGAAAAAGGTACCCAAATTCTAACTGCTTTTAAAGAGGGAAAGGTATGTTTGTTGTTACTAGATCATAAATGGTGTGTGGAACCTAAAGATTATTTATTCACTTTAAGAAAGAGTACAGGGAGAGAGGTACCTCGAAGATGGAGTTAGACGAACATACAAGGGGCAGAAAAAGGTACCCAAATTCTAACTGCTTTTAAGGAGGGAAAGATGTTTGTTATTACTAGAGCATAAGGTATATGGAACCTAAGGAAATCTAAGAGAGAGAAGTCTAGGATGATAACCCCAAGAAAACCCAAGTCACTGAGAGGTGACTTTCTAAACCCACAGGACCTCACTTGGAGCAGCTGGGGAACTACTACTTAAAGACTGGAACAGCTGTACCAAGGAGTTAAACACATCTGGACAGACTTAGAAAATGCATAAGAGATATTCAAAGTATTTCTTATGTGAGTTTCCATGTTATGCAGTCATCACAGAGGAGATACAAGCATTGCATTTACTCTGAGAGAACTTATTGACCTTAGTTGATGAATTTATGAAATTAGGATCTCAATGGAAGGCAGTAGAAAGATATGAAGAAATATAGATGTGACAATCAGAGACCAAGTTCAGGTTTTTGTTAACTGTCTGATGGAAGAATCTCTTGAGGAGATTATCCGTGTCATCGAGAGTAGAGTAGACAAAATTTGAACAGTGAACAGAGGGCTTGTTATTTCTTCTCTGTTACTATGGTAGACTTCACAGATGAATCCAGAGTAGTTATAAAAATAACTGCCTGGGACAGAAAGCAAAGACAAAATAAATGGAAGGGAGCCACAAAGTTCCAGCAGGCAGCATTAGCTCTTACACAGACTAGAGAAGAAAAAGGACCAGTTTAAGAAGTAGACTAAATTGTTAAGAAACTCAAGTAGCCTTCCTGAAAGGGGTTGGGGACTAGCACAGGGAAATTAAATACCAGTGCATCAGAAATTTAATTTCAGAAGCAACAAAATTGCTTTAGTGCAGGGATCTGTTAGTGGTGATTCTTCAGCTAAGGCAAATTATGAATGAAGGAGAAGTCTTTCCTAGCAGATGGGTTTCATGTCCCAAGTAATTCCATAGCTACGGATGGTGGAAATAGCTGCTGTGACACAGGACTAAGAACGGCTGCCCCTGAGAGATGGTGCACGTGTGGCATGGATTAGAGACTGAATTGAGGGCACCATCAGGGACTTAAAAACCCAAGATTCTATGGGAAAAATGGAAATAGAGGTTCTGGATATGCTCGAAGGGAAGAAAGAACCCACAGTGATTTTGGGGACTGGCTGCTGCTATTTCAGGTGTCTATTTCAAATTTGCAAGGAGACAGAAATGCCTCAAATGATACTATTAAAGAAGATGGAAGAACCAAGGCCACAGTTTAGATATACCCTAGGGCCAACTGCCCATAACCATATAGTCAAAACTTAAAGTAATCCTGATTTCCCCTTAATGCTCTAATCATGACCGAAACACAAAACATAAGCTTTATGAGCATGGTTTACTTGAAATCAAAACAATCAACTAGAGACAAATGAACTTAAAGAACTCTACTTCCCTAAAAGGGATGACAATATACAACAAGCAAAAAAAAAAAAAAAAAAAAAAAAAAGGTTAAAATACTCCTCCTTTGTGCTTTATAATCTGCACTGTGGCTGCTATACTCGAGGCTTCTTACTACTTTCAGTTTGAGGTCTCCCAGTTTGAGAACTGTTCTTAGTATGCACAATAAACTTTCAGTATTTTTTCTAAGTTGATCTGATTTTATATTTCTTAATGCTCTGAGCAAGCACACAAGAAACATAGATGGATTTTTTCCACAAAAATGGAAATGTAAAGAAACGGTGTCTATGTGCCTTATTTTCTTTACCCAGTGTATCATTGATGGGCATTTAGGTTGATTCCATGTCTTTGCTATTGTGAATAGTGTTGCAGTGAACTTATGTGTGTGTGTCTTTATGATAGAACGATTTTTAATCCTTTGAGTATATACCAGTAATGGGATTGCTTGGTGGAAGGATAGTTCTATTTTTAGGTCTTTGAGGAATTGCCACACTGCATTCCACAATGGTTGAACTAATTTACACTTCCACCAGCATGTATAAGCATTCCCTTTCCTCTACAACCTCGCCAGCACCGGTTATTTTTTGATTGTTTAACAATAGCCATTTTGAGTGGTGTGAGATGGTATCTCATTGTGGTTTTGATTTGCATTTCTCTCATGATCAGTGATGCTGAACTTTTTTTCATATGCTTGTTGGCTGTTTATGTGTCTTCCTTTGAAAAGCGTCTGTTCATGTCCTTTGCCCATTTTTAATGAGCTTGTTTTTTTCTTGTAAATTTGTTTAAGTTCTTTGTAGATGCTGGATATTAGACCTCTGTCAGATGCATAGTTTGCAAAAATGTTCTACCATTCTCTAGGTTATCTGTTTAGTTGATAGTTTCTTTTGCTGTGCAGAAGCTCTTTAGTTTAATTAGATCCCAGTTGTCAATTTTTACCTTTGTTGCAATTGCTTTTAGCATCTTTGCCGTGAGATCCTTGCCCATTCCTATGTCCAGAATGGCATTTCCTAGGTTGTCTTCCAGGGTTTCTATGGCTTTGGGTTTTACATTTTAGTCTTAATCCATCTTGAGTTGGTTTTCTTATATGGTATAAGGAAGTGAAACAGTTTCAATGTCCTTTGCAGCAACTCGGATGGAGCAGGAAACCATTTTCTTTAGCAGACTAATTCAGGAACAGAAAACCAAATACCACATGTTCTTATTTATAAATGGGAGTTAAATAAAGAGAACAGATGGACACAGAGAGGTAAACAGCAGACACCAGAAGGTGGAGGGTGGGAGGAGGAAGAGGATCAGGAAAAATAGCTAATGGATATTAGGCTTAATACCTGGATGATGAAATAATCTGTACAGCAAACCCCCATGACACACGTTCACCTGTGTACCAGACCCGCACATGTACCCCTGAACTCAAAATAAAGGCTAAAAAACTGACATGGAAATGTAATTGTAAATGATAAATACAAAATAAACTTATTCCTGGGGGAATATTTTTCCACTGGGCTTAAGTAAGCAAGTCATGGAATACAGACAGTTGGTCTTGAATGAGAGACGTCCTGTTGAGATTGACTCCAGAAAGATTTTCCTTCTCTCTCAGATACCAGGATTACTGGGGTCCTGGTAGCTCTGGTTCTGGAAATGCAATTTTGCCTGGAATAATTGACCTATGCGCAGGAGACTGGCTTTCTAAATTGGGTGAGTGTGGTGTGACAAAGGGGTGTGGTAATTTTGTGAGTCTTGTTAGCTGTTTTGATTCTTTAAAAGTAAGGCTCCTGAGAGACTGGGCATTGAATTACTATGACTTGAGAGGCTTTGGAAGCTCCAGACCCATTCCAGAGAGAGACAGGTGGTTCCAACTCTACCCAGACAGCAAGTCCTGCCAACTAAGCCTGCGGAAAAGACGATGTGAAGGGGAAGGGTATTTGTTTTGTAAGTGGACTTTGTATTTTGAACTTCAATATACAGGGCAAGAGAATTTTATTTCAAACTTTAGTTCTTTTAGATTTTCATGTCTTTGAACTTAAACCTGTAAAGCAATCTAATCTTTGGATATAAATTTCTTCCTTGGAATTTAATAATAGCAAGGAAATTGTCTTCAGATAAGAGGCATCTCTTTATGGATGTTTGGTTATTGAAATATCTTCAAGATAGCATCTAATCTCATTGCAGAATCTCTGACATGCTACATTAGACAGTATGCCTGGACATAATTTTGGACAGAAAATAGAATAGGGGATACATTTTCAGCTCTTCCTACAGAATGGACTCAAAGCTGACATATGGAATGTGTGGTTCTGACTCACTGCAGATTCTTTTGGGGATGACATTTAAGCTGCCTGCCCTTAGAACCTCAAGGAAACACAAAGCCCTAGAGCACAGTGCAGGGTGTGGTCTCATGGAGATGGGAGCAGTGCTCTCCGGAGGCCATCAGCATCTCTGGCTGACCATAGACTTCATGTTTAAGCCCAGTGAATTAAGAAGATGAAAAACTGGGGAGTGTTAGTGGGGCTAACACTGAAATTAATATTTTTGCTTCATTTTTTCCTCTTTCGTTTGAACGTTTGATATAAATCTTGGCTCTCTTTGCTCTGTCAAAACCCAGTGTGGTAACCTTTTCAGAGTCCTTAATTTCCTAATGTGATATGTGATTCAATTCATCAAACAGTTGTTCCGCACTTATACTACTGTATATTTCTGTTCTGGGTACTAGGAATATAGAAATAAATAACATTGTGTTAGATGCTGATTGTATTTACACGTCTGAGTCCAATAATATAAAAATATATAAATCTTAAAGACAGCATGAAGAGAAAATGATCAACCTGTCTGGGAGTTTGGAGGTAGACAGCTTTCATCAAAAAGGGAATTTTTGAGCAAAATGGCTAATCAGAGAAAGTGTATTTTTAACAGAGGGACCGGCACATAATTAACACATGGGGAAATGATGTTCATGTTTTATCAAGATACTAACATGAGTTGACAGTTCCTGAGGATAATTTCTATATTGTGAAATAAGGATGGAGCAGAAGGGACCACATCATAACCATCCTGGAAGGTGAGATGTGGACATTATTTTATGGATGACCAGCCTTAATCCAGAGAGATTTGATCAAATTTACAAAATAGAGCCACTTGGCCAAATGACTTCTCCGTTTCTTTTTAGCTTCACAGTTCTCTGTTTTATGTCTTGGTCCCCTACTGTAGGTTGAGAATACTTATCTCTCAGCTATTCCAAATCAGCAGGTACCACACCATATTTGGTAGAGTTAGGTTTGGCTGCATATAACAGAAAAACCCATATTAAAGAATAACAGTAGATTAAACATGACAGAATTGCATTTTCCTCAAGTGAAAGCAATTCTGGGGCTAGTCTGGCAACTTGGCAAAATTGTTGGTAACCAGGCCCCTTCCCACTCTTCACTGCACAAGCCCAGGAGCATGAACTTGTCCTCATGTTCTGAGATGGCATCTGAAGCCCCAGATATCACGTTCATGTTCCAGGATGGAAACTTTTAAGAAGATTTCCTAGAGTCACCTGATACACTTTTACTTATTTCTCAATGGCAAGAATTTGGTCCCATGGTCATACCTGCGGTTGGAGATGAGTGAGGCATGTGATTGCACTGATTATTTTTTTTTTGTCAGAGAAAAAGTGGAAAATAAATATTGAGATAGACAATTAGCTATCTCTGTTCTATTCATGGAAAAATGAGATATTTATCTATCTATTTAAGTGGAAATGAACATGGTAGACTATCAAAGATTAGAGAAAGAATTTATCCCCAAAATTATTTTTCTAATTCTGTTTCTTGGACCTCTCTTTTCCTTTCAGCTGTAGCATCGCAGTCCCTGAATGTGAAACTCCATTCACAATGTACAATATACACATCCTCAGATACTGAATGCACACTCAGTCGTATGTGGCCACAGCATCCTTCTCTCCCTGACTTCTGGGACTCTGGATGAACTGTGTTGACTGTTTTCACATGCTTTCAAGTTTATTGTTCCTGGTATAAATGAAGTGCCACAAATACACCATGATTTTATCTGATACTCAAAAGTTAGGCTTTTGAGACTCAAAAATGACCTTTGCTTCATGTTTGCTGTGAGAGTCAAAACTCCATTATAAAACTCCGAAGCTGAGCATGAACTCTAAATCTGTGTATCATCTTTCCCCCAAAGCAACATCTAAAGGCCTAAAAGAGAATTGTGAGGCAAAACAAGAATTTTGAGGGATAATAAATGCATTGGTTAATAACAAACTAACCCAACATACTTATAGTAGAGACAGTTGATAATCTAAATGCCCGATAATGAAGCCTACATATAACATTATGATGACAACTATAAAGTCATTAAATATTTTGAAGGATGGTAAATAATATCAAAATATTTATATTTTAACGAGTGAAGACAACAGTATACAAAAGTATGTATAGAAATGACAAGTTTAGAAATCTCAGAAAAGTCATGAGGAAAAGGAGCATAATTTTAGCAGTGATTGGGTGGCAGACTATGGATAATTCCTATTTTTTGTTTTCTAAATTTTCCATCTGAGGAACATGAATTATTTTTATAAGAAAGCATTATTAGGATGCACATATATATGTGTGTGCATATATTTACAGTTTGAAATAAAAAATAAAGTTGCCATCCTATACATAATGGTGGATAAATAACTCACTTCTGTCTGGGCATGTTATGGACTGAATTGGGTCTCCCTAACTTCCACATTCATATGTTGAAGCCCTAACCACCAATATGAATATGACTATATTTGGAGATAGGGTCTTTCAGGAGGTAATTAAGGTTGAATGATGTCATAAGGGTGTGGCCCTGATCCAATAGGACTGGTGCCCTTATAAGACCAGGAAGAGACACCAGGGGCATGCATAGATGAAAGACCCTGTGAGAACACAGCTTGAAGGTGGTCGTCTGCAAGCCAAGGGGACAGGCCTCAGGAGAAGCCAACCCTGCAGTCACTTGGGTCTTGTACTTGCAGCCTCCAGAACTGTGAGAAAAATATGTTTCTGTTGTTTAAGCCACTCCGCCTGTGGCATTTTGTTTTGGCAGCTGGAGGAGACTAAGTTTGTTGCACTTTTTTTTTTTTTTTTGAGAAGGAAAAAAGCCAGGAGAGAAACCTGAAGTAGCAAAATGAGGACTCAGGAAAACCAAGGGAAGGAGGAGGATGGAGGCTTTTGGCTCCCACACACTCACTTGCTTGGAGGGGTAAAATTTGCCCTCCGTGATGCACAAACACATTTAAAGACATCTACCTTTGACTGCTCCAGATGATTGAATCAGTGACTATATTGCTCCTTACTTGCCCTTCCCCTCTACAGAGGAGGCATTCCCAGTTGCATCCTATGACTTGTACCCCAGACTCCTCTTCCTTTTGGCTGCCTGCTTTGGATGTGTTTTTGCTTATCCCTTGGCTTTTTAACGTGACAATCGACTCCGCATATGTCCCAGGCAGCTGTGAGGAGAGAGAAACTCCTTGTTCTTTCCCTGCAGGCCAAGGCAAGGAGAGAAGAAAGGGAAATGAGTCGTGTTATATTTCTGTCTGCAGCATGATTCCCTGTCATGATTTTCCTCCAATCAGGGGAGGTTACTTTGGCAACCGCCAATTAATGTCCCTTTAAATAACTTCCTCCTGGTTAGTTCATTTTCATAAAACCAGCAAGTCCCGCAGAGATGTCTTAAAGTAGTCAAGTCCTTTTTTTTTTTTTCCCTCTTTCATTACTTAAGAAACATATTAAATATATATATTTTTTACTGTGTCTTGCTCTGTTACCCAGGCTGGAGTGCAGTGGTATGATCCTAGCTCATTGCAGGCTGAGACTACTGGGCTCAAGTGATCCTCCCGCCTCAGCCTCCCAAGTAGCTGAGACTACGGGTGAGAGCCACCACGCCCACCTAAGAAACATATTTGAACAGATCACATAACATTTTAAAGTATATGGGCATAAAAGTGAAATATACTAGTTAAAACTTCATGTCATTGTCCTTAAAAAATACTAAGGGGAAAAAGATTTTTAAAGTATAAAAATAGAGGCTGCATGTCAATTTCAAGATTTCTTAGAGCATTGATGATAAACTTGATTTTAATGTGTTGAATTAATAATATCAGTAAAGTGATCTCTATATTTTACAAGCATATTAATTGTTGCTGATTGCAGGATGACTTTGAAAAGGGAGGCTGGGTGCAGTGGCTCATGCCTGTAATCCCAGCACTTTGGGAGGCCGAGGCAGGTGGATCACCTGAGGTCAGGAGTTCGAGACCAGCCTGGCCAACATGGCGAAACCCCATTTCTACTAAAAGTACAAAAATTAGCCGTTCGTGGTGAATTAGCTGGGTGAAGTGGTGGGCACCTGTAATCCCAGCTATTCAGGAGGCCGAGGCAGGAGAATCGCTTGAACCCAGGAGGTGAAGTTTGCAGGGAGCTGAGATCATGCCACTTTATTCCAGCCTAGGTGACAAGAGCAAAACTCTATCTAAAAAAAAAAAAGAGGGGGTAGGGGGAAGGGAAAAATGATCCCATTTTTGTGTTTGAAATAACATGTATAATCACTGGACTTCAATGGTAAGGAGGTAGTTCAACCTGTGAGAACACACACACCTCCACTTAGAGGCTCCCAAAATGATTTTTCACTTAACAATTTTGTACCAACACTTTGGTATGGTATGTGCCATACCAAAGTACTGCAACCAATTACAGGTATTTACTTATTTACTACAGAATACCCTTTGCATTAAAATAACCCTGAAAATGTAAGAAATTGGTTTTATGAGCAATAGAAATACCTATTCTGAAAGCTCTAAAAACATTAAATTTTACTTCAGGTGTAGAAAGTTGCCTGTGAAAATATGCTTCTTGCAATTTCAGATGACACGGTAATTCACAGGATTATCAAAAAAATGCTGTTGAACAGCATTATAGGTTTATTTAATTCTATATGTCTCACCTTTAGACATTTTAAGATGAAGCATTTGTCCTTTCAATTAATCAAAAATGTTTTCCCTTCCACTTAGCTAAGTCGCTTAGGTCTCTAGCCCAGTCAGCATTTTCTCCCAGTTATTTGGCTGAGTGCCATACTGAAGAATTAGGTCTGGTAATTAAATCCAATCTCAGCAAAGTTTTTGTTTTTTTTTTGGTCAAATACTTTGTTTAGGTTCTATGCAAAATGGAATCCCATAGGGACAGAGAATGAACATGTTGTGAAGTATAATTGCAATGAAATATATTTAACAGTTATTTTTGAAGAAAACGCTTAGAGATTTCCCGTGACTTGACTCAGCTTCGATGTCTTTATGCAGCTTTTTCCTTTAATACTTCCCATCCTTTATAATTAGATATGTTAATCTATTTTCTGCTGGTTTTCTACATTAATAAGCTGCTTTTGTCAATGATTTTATGTAAATCAGTATGTTTCCCACTGATTCATACACACACATATCAAAATATTTTAAAAGCGAGACACGTTATAGGTTAAAATATACGTATAGATATAATATGTATGTATTACATATTCATGTATTTTTGACATTCTATATTTTGATATATTCATATATCTTAATATACATATTGAAAAGCATATCTTCTATAGCTGTGTCTTAAATTTTCAAGTATTTTGATCTGATTGCTTTCTGCAGTTGACAATTTAAATGTTCCCAAATTATACAAGGAGTAGGAAAATCAGGATCTAAAAATATAATGAGGGTTGCTGTTTTGGAGTCACCTCTAAGGCCGTCTTTAGTCCATTTCCCAAGTTTCCAGCTGCACTGTTTCATCGTAGAGTGGAATTTACAAATTGCCTCCCAATGCTGTCAGGTTCTATTATTTATAATAAATTAATTCTTACATGCGTTTCTAAGAGAAGTTGTGAAAATAATTTTCTGGAGGTCCTTACATATAGTGTTTCCCACAGAGAATGTGTGCGTCTGTTTTGCTGGTTAGTTGGTTAGCATGATTTTGTACCTAGAAGTACAGTCTTTGGAATGATGTTCCTTCCAGTCACAAAGTGCTTTTAACTGATAGACTGTTTTTCATCACAATAGTTATATCTGCATCAGTAATGTAATGAATGAAAACAATACATACATATATACGCAACACACATATGCAGATATGAATCTCATGTGCAAAATCAGGCAGTTAAGAAAAGACTGTTTCTGTTATTCCTGTCTCTAGGTTTAATTTCTGTTTGGGGTCCTCACTCTGCTAGGTAACAGACAGTTCATCTTTATGCACGTAGCACTCTTCCCCACCCTGCCTAGGTTGCATTTATGGGAGGACAGAGGGTGTTTGGGAGAAGGCAGCATGGCTTTGCAACATTCAGGTACTGAGTGGAGCCATATGTTCTGTGGGTCTGTGTCATTTAACCACACCTGCATCAGCTGAGCCATTCTCATTCCCATCAGTCTTGAGTCATTTTACCCAGGTAATTGCTGTGTCTTCCTGGTTCCAACCAGAAGAATTCTCTGTACAGAGGCTGTCCGTGCTGTCCATGTGGTTGGCTGCTCCCTGGTACAATGACATCATTCTCTTGCTTGATACTGCATGGATACACAGGCTCTCCATGAGAGCACTAAGTCCCTTGTTCCAGATTTGTCACCGCCCTGCTGTATAAGTACTCTTTGTTCTTTGTATGTGAGGTTGAGAACCGTGGGATCTTGCCAATTTTCAGAGTTCTACTGGGCATGGGGCACAGATCCTCTACTCTCAGTCTCCCAAGCGTCTATCTAGAAGTTTTTGTCATTTCTGCCCCCTCCTCTCTCTGACTTAGTGTATTAGTCCATTTGCACTGCTATAAAGGAATACTGAAGACTGGGTAATTTATAAGAAGAGGTTTATTTTGGCTCATGGTTCTGCAGACTGTGCAAGCATGTCACCAACATCTGCTTGGCTTCTGGTGAGGGTCTCAGGAAGCTTCCACTCATGGTGGAAGTCAATGGGGGACCTGCAGTATCACATTGTGAAAGAGGGAGTGAGAGAACGAGGGAGGAGGTGCCAGGCTCCTTTAAACAAACAGCTCTCCTGTGAACTCATAGAATGATAAATCATTCATTACTCTGAGGACAGCACCAAGACCTTCCTAAGGGATCCGCCTTCCTAACCGAAACACCCCCTCCCACGAGGCCCACCTCTAACATTGGGGATCACATTTCAAAGTGAGATTTGGAGGGGACAATCATGCAACTATATTACTTAGCCAAAGAATGGAAAGACTAGGCCTACCTAGAATATCCTCTCAAGAACACGACTGGCATCTAATTGTTGTATCCTCTTTCTCTTGTTTTGTCTTCTCTTTCAGTTCTTGAATTCTTTAGTTAGCTTAGCTGAGAGTAGAGGGTTAGGATTTGGAAGATGGAACAGCATGAACAGAGATGCTGAAGTGAGTTCGTGAAGGATGGATATGAGAGTGAGTGGAAACTTGTGGTTATGCTGGGAAGTGTGACTGGAGGTCAAGGGGTGACCTGGATCTGTTTGTAGAGTTATGGGGCTGGGAGTAAGTTGAGGAGATCACCAGTAGTCTTAAGTTTTCAAACTATAGAATTTTTTCTTTAAGGTAATGAGAAACCTTTGGAAATTATTGAGTAGAAAGTGATATAATCCAAGAAATGGTGTAGATTTTTGAT
This sequence comes from Mandrillus leucophaeus, assembly GCF_000951045.1. Classification (NCBI taxonomy): domain Eukaryota; kingdom Metazoa; phylum Chordata; class Mammalia; order Primates; family Cercopithecidae; genus Mandrillus; species Mandrillus leucophaeus. The sequence goes on from NW_012105908.1 coordinate 2,323,950, forward strand.
ACTTTATGGAGTTATTTGGTAGGGGATCACATTTCAACATGAGATTTGGAGGGGACAACTCAAATATGATTCCGAGAACCTAACCTGAGCTATGGTGAGTTACGCAGGAGGAAGGGGAGTTCTGTTTTGGACATATGATGTTGCAGAGGCAATTTTGAGATGTAAAGAGAGGTAAAGCCTAGGGATGTATTGATGAAAATAATCAATTGATTGTAGCTCAAACTGTGGAAATAGAAGAGAGAAGAAGAAAGAGAAGAAAAAATCATTTTGGAATAGTGAGGAACAGTCAGAAACTGGACAAAAGATGCAAAATTAGAAGAATGAAAACATAGAAGCATGGAAGAAGGATTTCTAAATAGGAGTGTGATCACCAGCATCAATTGTTGCTGGAGAGGTTTCCAGGGATATAGTGGTTTCACAGTGCACAGTAATCCTCCCAGTTCAAAACACCTGAAAGTTCTATAAAAATATGAAAAAAAAAATGTTTCCACAATTATTGTGGAAGTTGGGAAGGTAAGGAGAATTTATTGCATGGTACCTTTGCCTGAGGCAGTTGCCTTGTAAGAAGCCGTTGTTTCCTTTGTGCTCATCCTCTCTAGTGACAGCTCTAGATCTGGAATGGGAATGCATGGATTGAGTGTGTGTGATGGAGGAGTTGGTGCTTGAGAAATTGCGAAGGCAAACCTAGGTGGAGAAAGCTGGCATGAGAAAAGAGTAACAGGAGTTTGCTAAATTCTTATGAGCAAAATCTGCAGGGAAATGAATTCTGAGGAAGCTCTACCAAGGAGGGAAAAGCATAATTATAGATCAATGTATTTATCAATCAATCAATTATAAATCAACCCATTTATCATTGTAGACTCACATCCCAGAGATTCTGGATTCAATGTGCTAGACCAAACAGCAGGAAATAGTTCTCATTGTTGACTTGGCTAGTTGAATAAAACCTAGGTTCTACAGAGGTGTAGAGTAAGTAAACTTTATCTGTCAGAAAATACTCAGTGTGGCCGGGCGCGGTGGCTCATACCTATAATCCCAGCACTTTGGGAGGCCGAGGCGGGTGGATCACCTGAGGTCGAGAGTTTTAGACCAGCCTGACCAACATGGAGAAACCCTGTCTCTACTAAAAATACAAACAAACAAACAAACAAAAAAATAGCTGGGCGTGGTGGCTCATGCCTGTAATCCCAGCTACTCAGGAGTCTGAGGCAGGAGAATCGCTTGAACCCAGGAGGTGGAGGTTGCAGTGAGCCAAGATCATGCGATTGCACTCCAGCCTGGGCAACAAGAGTGAGACTCCATCTCAAAAAAACAAAACTCGGTGTACCATAGACTGTGTCTAGCAGAGACAATAGTTCTTGATTGGCTAATCAAGTGTGGTTCCCATAACTACATCCTGCAAGAGGTGTTAGAAGGAACTGTCTTCACCAAGGCTTTGAGAAATATATTGATGAGATGAGCACCTTTGAGATGAGGTCCAGAGGTTTTTTTCTGTAGGCAAAGATGCCAGTGGGAAGTGCTGCCAGGGCAATCATCTCATAAACTCAATGGGAAGCACCCAGAGACCCAAGCAAGTAACAGCAGTTACTTGGGAGAGGTAACGCGGTGTGCTTACCTTCATGGTCAGCTGGAAGGATGTGATCCATACTGTTTAGAGGCGGATAATTGATCATGAGTTCTTTGATTCGAAGCTCACTATAGCTTTCTTAATGAATTCAAATAAGAAATAAAACCATCTCTAGGTATTGCAAAGAGTCCTGACTTGAGCTTTTGTAATGGAGAGTCATTGTGCCTCATACAATTCTCAGCCCTGAGCCACGTCAAAAAGCTGCAGCCCCTTGAGTGAAGGCAGGTCTGAGCCCCCTCAGAAAAGGCCCGATAGAAAGTCGCAAGGGGATACTCTTTATAGGCTTACTAGTTTTTCCTTAAAAGCCTTCTTGGTAGTGATTTACCATGGTAACTGGACCCTGGGCAAAAGGAAATACCTAAATATTCCAAGGGAAAATTTTCCAGTGGCTCTAATCTAGACTAATTTCTGAAATTCCACTAAGGCCTACCAGGAGGAATAGGTATTTAAAAAGCCGGATAATAATTAGGGTCCAGTTTAGGGTAAATAGGGTAAATAATCATGTTTTTGAACATGGTTAGTTCTTATAAATATTATATATGTATACATAAGTGTGCATATTCTGTACAATTGGAATAGATTTCCTGAGTAATTGACAAATATCTTCATAAGTTTCCTGACCTATGAAAGAAGGACTGTTACAGTAGGAAAGGCCAACTGGAAGTTTAAGTACAATAAAAGAAACAAGGCAATGCTACTACTCTTGGAGTTCCCTGATCTCATCCCATCCCCATCACTAGAAGCAGTTAGCTTTATAGAATAGTGCAATTGACAATGGAATATGTAATAATAGTGCCAATACTTGATTTTGCAAAATACAGAATATACTGTAAACTGTCAACTGAAATATGGTACTCTATCTTCCAAACTCAGAGATGTGCATATCCAGGAATAATGAATTGGAAGTGGGAGTTGATTCTCTACCTAGTAAAGCTAATGACCCATCTATAAAGTTTGCTTTCTTTCCCTATGATTCTGTTAGTCATTTTAGTACCTCAAGGAGAAATGCTTCTTCCAGAGGATGTACTAACAGTTTTCAGAAGAATTGGAAACTAAGCTTAATCATTTTAAGCCACTCGTGCTTCTGAGAGAAGAGGGGAAAATAAGAATCATGGGATGATTGATTCTGACTGTCAGGAGGAAATAGGGCCTCACTACCCAAAAGAGATGAGTATAGATGATTCCCTGGGCAACATCCTATTATTACTTTATCAAGTGGTAAAAATTAATGAAAAACTACAGCTACCACCTATAGACCAGACCCACCAGGGCTGCATCTCCCAGATGGGAAGGAAGGTTTGTGTCACCCGTGAGCTAAAGACCCCACACCAGTTACTACGCTGGCTGAAGATGAAAGGAAAATGAATTGTACAGTAGCGCGGAGGAATCACAACTATCAGCTACAACCCCAGGACTCATATTTCCTTCTTTACCACGTCATGTATACATTGGTATATTTTGACTAATTTTCTTTGTCTTTCCTTACTCCCAACTATGCCATTTAAAAAATAAGTTTTGTTGGTTAACTTTACATTTCAGGCCACTGGCTACAGAATATTAAGGTGGAATCTAACAGAAATAGAGAGGAAAATAACATCGCTCAGAGCTCTTAGACTTTGAGCCGGAAGCAGTAACTGACAAGGCTTAGGGTTGCCTTCCTTTGCTGGGAGAGCTTGAAAATGTCTTGATTGTTTAAGGAACATTGCATCATACGAGGCGTAAGTGTTTTTAAGTGAAGAATACACGTGGATATCAGGTACGAAGATAACAGGACCTGTGCAGGACATCAGCTATTGTTTGGAAAGTCAAGCTCCAACACCCTTCCCTTCTATTTGTGCAGAGACCTTTAACATGTGAGTCTTGGTGGAATGGAGGCCTCACTTCCCATTACAGAAGCTGAAATTGAGGCAGGAGAATAGGGTCTTGGAGGCAGGGAACCTAAGGCTGATTCACACTGACTTCCTAGAACTGAATCAAAAGGAAAACCCCACCTCCCCACACCCAAGTTACAAAGGGATAAGAGGCTACTGACTTTGCACTGCCTCACAGATGAAAAATGGAAAGTACCTTTGTTTGGTCCCCTCCTGCAACCAATCAGGCTGGTCATGGGGCAAGTCTTCACTTGTAACTTTGTAACTTCACTTCAGCCTCTGATTGGTCACGTCTCCCAACTAAGCAGACTGGCTGTGGGCCACTCCTTCATTTACACAGGGGAACTAAGTAACCAGTGGGAAACCTCTAAAGGGTATTTAAATCCCAGAAAATTCTGTAACCAGTGCTCTTGAGTGGCTTGCTGGAACCCGCTCCCACTCTGTGGAGTGTACGGGAGTGTACTTTCATTTCAATAGCTCTGTGCTTTTGTTGTTTCATTGTTTTGTTGCTTCGTTTGTGAATTTTGTCCAATTCTTTGTTCAAAATGTCAAGAACCTGGATGACTTATAGTCAAGACCCTCCACAGGTAACAAAAAGGCCAGACACTCCCTTCCTGTGACCCCTGCTCCTGGAATATGTGTCCATTGCCTAGGCTTAAATGTTCAAATGTTCCAGTGATACAAAGCCAGCTGAGAAGTGCTTCTGGGTGCTAGGTTGAGAATAAATGTGGAATCCAGCAAGGGCAGTGGCTAGTGTCAAAATCCTGGAGGCAAGAACAGGAGGTGTCTGGTGGTGGTGACACTGAGTTCTTACTGTCAGCAGTGGTGGTCACCAGAGGTGGCTTCCTGACAAAATGTTTCTGGTTCCCTGCTGTTCACTCTACTCTAGTCCTGCCCATTTTTCAGCCGGATTCTCTGGCCTTTTTGCTGATTGAGTTAACGACACAATATCCTTTCAGCAAATGCCTTTTCTGCTTCATTAAGTTAGTGACATTTGGTCTCCATTGCTTGTAACCAAGAGCCTTGACCTTTACAAGACTGATTCATGGATAACATTTGATTTCTATCTAGGGACAGGGAACCAAAAGAATTGAGAGATGTATATAAAACTGTGCAGATTTTTTTTTGTGGGGTGAGGGGGCATGATTGTTGTTTTTTGTTTATTCAACTGCTTTTTTTCATGAACGAACTTAAAAATATAAAAATGGAATGACTATCAGTAGAAAGTAAAATTCTTTTCAGGAAGATTAATGTTTATCTGCAAAGAAAGATATTGTTGAATGTCTCTTGTGCCATCTGTTCCCAAAGTTCTCCCTTCTGTCTCACCTGCAGTGTGAGTTCTTTGCCTTTCTTTTCCTCATCTAGTTTTGCTACTGGATGGGGCTGGCCTGGGAAGTACAGGGGAAGGAGAAGTGGATGCTTCAAATCCTGCAGGGAAAGTGGGAAGAGAGACAAGGACTTCATTATTCAGGCCTTTTCACATTGCGAGAGTTAATCTTTTCCTAGCATATGTCCAGTGTCTTAATATGTTAAAATAAGGTTTATCACCTTCTTAACTTTAAGTCATATCCTAGAAGGCCTCCATTGGATTACTTAAGCCTTCAGAGGCTGAGCAAGTTCAGCAAGATGGTCAGTGTAAAACACCTGACCCTCTACAAGTTTCGGAGAAAGAAGTATACCAGTCTAGCTTGCTTATCCTCGTTTGGTGGTTCCATAAAGGGAACAAGCAATCCTTGGTCAAATGGACAGAATACCATGAGTGAACTACTGTCAGAGTTGCTAAGTACCTAGAATCTAGTTCTTAAATGTGTGCTCGGAATATTTTGGATTCTGTTTTGATTTTGGTGAAAATCCTCATAAAATCTGACAGATTGAAAGCAATGAACAGCTCAGCCTCATAAAAAATCGTTTGCATGGAACTGGTGAAGGGCAAAGCATTGCCTGGCTGTCTTCAGCTCAATTCTAGTGCCAGGTGCCTGGGTGGGCTTGTTTATTCAGAAGAAATGAAACATAAATTGGAGGGATCCGTTTAATCCATTTAATTTTCTCTTGTGTGTACAGAATGGGGACGGGTGTGAAAAGTGATCTATTTTGTTGGAAAATTCAAGTCATGTGACATCTCAATGATGGCAAAATAAGAAATAGCTGACATCATGTTTCTAAATATACCACATTTTGCAACAGCTACCTGGAGCAAAACCAGAAAGGTTGAGAAGGCAGAATAATGACTTTTCGTCTCTGGAAGGCATCCATGTTCAACAGTCTGTCAGGAAGAGAGACAGGTGGGGCTGGCTCGCCACCTGGGGTGAGGGCTGCTGCAGGGCTTTTATTAAAATTATTGCACAGGAGTGGAGAAGATAAACACTCAGTGGGTGCAGTGGAACAGCCGGCCCATATGTCTGGCCAGAACTAAGGTCTTTCTCTAAAATAAACCTACTTAAGGTAGCACCATTTTTTTCCCCCCCCCAAAAAATCTTGTATACTAGTCAAACAGATCCCAGGGTTTATAAATGCATTTTATATGCCTCTATGTCTTCAGTACCAATGTCTGGAATTTATTATCTGGCTTTATCATTGCTTGAGGTATAATAGGGGAAGGAGAATATAAATTAAAATTGAGAATATCATCACGAGGACAAGGAGGATATTGATATAAGTGTGTCTGTGCATTTCACACTGTGTCCCCTGTAGACCCTCAGAGTTAGAAGGTGGAACCCTCTGGTATATGGTAAATCGAGGCCCAGAGAGGCAGTGTGACTCATTTAAGATTACACAGCTAGTAATGTCAGAGACAAAATTGGAACCAAAGTGTTCTGATTCTTAGTCCTTTGGTCTTTGTAACTAGAGAACAATGCTTTGTACTTGTATTAGTTTTACATAGCTGCCATAACAAATAACCATGAATCAAGTGGCTCAAAACAACTCACATTTATCCTTTTACTGTTCTGGAGCTCAGAGTCTGCAATCATTCTCACTGGGCTAAAGTCAAGGTGTCAGCAGGGCTGCTTGCTCCCAGAGGCTCCAGGGAAGAATCCATGTCTGTGCCTTTTCCGGCTTCCAGAGGCCTTGTGCAATCGTTGGTTAATGATCCCTTCCTCATATCCCTCCAACTTCTTGCTTTTATCATCCCACCTCCTGACTCTGGCCCTCCTGCTGCCCTCTTCCAACTACCCTTGTGATGACATTGGCCACAGCCAGCTAATCCAGGATAATCTCCCACCTCCAGATGCTTCATTTAGTCACATCTGCACAGTTCCTCTCATCATGTAGGGCGACATATTCACAGGTTTCAGGGAGCAAGACGTGGACATCTTTGGAGGCCATTATTCTGCTCGCCACATCCCTCTACCTTGCATTATCACCTCTCCCGTTCTCTGAAAACAAACAGTATAGAAGGCAGAAGAGATTTCTGGAGACTAAACCATGTAGTAACATTTATGTAACATTGGGGCCATTCTCTTCACTTGGCACAGCACCTTTGCCACTCAGTCTCCCTGACCTCTGGATGAGTAGGAGGGCCAGTATCCCCACTATTTTACAGATTAGTAAAAGCAAAACACTTAAGATTTTGGTTCAGTTAGAGACTGTGGTTCAGTTAGAATTCTTAAAGCATACCTGCTTGTACCAAGTAGTATTTAGTAGTACTCAGTGTTTATAATAGTATTTCAAAGTCCTTTGGTTCTTAATTCTTTTATTAAGGTTCAGACAGGAGGTTGCATTTGTTTCTTCAATTTTTTTGTTTTATCCTTGTGGTGAGAGATAAGAGAACACTTGCCTAATATCTACTTGTTTGTTCGACTTCTTGTCCCTGGGCTGTGACAAAAGGCAGAGTGTGTGGTAATGAAAACTTATTCACAATCTTAAATATGATGTAAGTGGCTGAATTGGAAAGGGAGATGCCCATTACCAAAGGCACTGGAGGGGAGAAGGCCTGATTAGTGCTGGAAGGTCGCCAGCGTGGAGAGTTCAGACACGTCTGTGCTACTCACAGACAGTGCAAACTCATCGCTCTTGGAATTTAATTCTTGGGAAATGATTGAAAGATGGAGTAAAAATATTTACAACTTATATGAACCTTACCAATCTCCAAATATTCTGAACACTTGGCATTATATTTTATTAAAAATAAACGGCCAGGTGCGGTGGCTCACGCCTGTAATCCCAGCACTTTGGGAGGCCAAGGCAGGCGGATCACCTGAGGTCGGGAGTTTGAGACCAGCCTGATCAACATGGAGAAACCCCGTCTCTACTGAAAATACAAAAGTAGCCGGGTGTGGTGGCACATTCCTGTAATCCTAGCTACTCAGGAGGCTGAGGCTGGAGAATTGCTTGAACCCGGGAGGTGGAGGTTGCAGTGAGTTGAGATGGCACCACTGTACTCCAGGCTGGGCAACAAGAGCAAAATTACCTCTAAAAAAAGAAAAGAAAAGAAAAGAAAAAAACCAAAAAAACCTCCCAAAAATACATAGTAGGCACTCGATAAATGTTTAAATGTTTGCAGGGTGTTAAATGAATGAGTGAATCATTGGTGATTACTTCTATCTGAAAAATAAATGAAGAACGTTTTCATTCGGGCTTGTATGTTTCCTCTACATTCAATGATGACTTAAAGAGCCAATTAACTTTTAAAGCTGGGCTAAACAACCTAGGCCTGTGACTAGAAGGGGCTAAATTTGGTTTGTTTAGGAGACAAAATTGAGGGAAAAGATTTCTCTGAACTTAATAGGATCCTCGAGAATGTTTCAAATATTAGCAAAGAAATTTATCGTATCAATCCAATGTCTCAGTGACCAACTCTACACCTCCAGGCTTCTTATATGCAATGGAGTGGAGTGGAGGGTGCCAATTTTAGAGGGGGTTGTGGAGTCCACAGACAGTCATTGAGTCGGAACCAACAAATGTTTGAGCAACCCTCATGTCCCAGGGCTTTTTAAAGATATTATTTCATGAAATTCAACAACTGTGTCAAATAGATGTTGCACCCATTTTACAGATTTAGAAAAGTTCGAGGAAGATTAAGTGACCTGATATAGTGGAAGATGAAACTATTCCAAAGCGCCTGTTTTTCAATTCCAAATACTCTGCTGTTTTGACTTCACTGTGCCTTATTATTATACCGGAAATTTCTGTTGGGCAAAAGGACAGCAAAGACATCCATGGAGTGTCTGAGAAGTGAGGTCATAACTTTGATACAGCTTTAAAACATTTTAGGGTAACAAACAGAGAGAGGGTATGTTTAACTTTTGGTTTTGCAAAGGGACATGAAAGCAGGCACTCTAGACTCTGGTGCCTTGAATCTTGGGTCCACTGTTTACTCACGATGAGACTTTGAACAAGACCCTTCACCCTCTTTTGCTCCATCTCCTCATCTTTAGGATGGGTGTGGAAACACCTACTTACCAGGCCCTTGTTGTTGATGATGGTAAATAGGATAGTCTATGTGATGTGCTCAGTTCATGGCTCACAGGAAATGCTCTGGTAACTGCCTGAAATAATTACTTTGAGGACATCAAAGTCCTGTAAAAATGTTTATTCATTTTAATCAGAGTTAGTCTTCCTTTAAGCATCTTTCTTCTTTAAATAGTCTAAGATATGAAGTTGTAGATTATTATTTGGGGGATGAATCGACTTGTCTGTCAAAATTTAATGCTTTTGTATATAAAAATTTTCACTCTAATTCTAATCTCTCTATAAAACTTTAATGTTATTGCTCTTTCTCTGCAACATTTTCAAAGCATCCCACTTTGGGAATAACTTTATGTGCCATCATCCTCTTCTGGACCTCATATAAAGAGAGAAGTTGCATGCTAATTATGATTAGTCCATAACGAAATGAGCTAAACAACAACATGCCATCATTCTATTCTGCCACACACTAATCATAGCTCAATTATTAGCAAACCCAACTGTGACAGCAGAGGCAGCGTGATGGGGACACTGGGCCAGATATGCCACTCACTAGCTTTGTGCTTTTTTTTTTGGTACAGAGTCTCACTCTGTCATCCAGGCTGGAGTGCAGTGGTGCAATCTCGGCTAACTGCAAGCTCCACCTTCCAGGTTCCAGTGATTCTCCTGCGTCAGCCTCCTGAATAGCTGGGATTACAGACATGCACCACCATGCCTGGCTAATTTTTTGTATTTTTATTGGAGACAGGGTTTTGCCACATTGGCCAAGCTGGTCTCGAACTTCTGACCTTGGGTGATCCACCCACCTTGGCCTCCCAAAGTTCTGGGATTAAAGGCCTGAGCCACTCTGCCCAGCCACTAGCTGAGTTCTTCTCCAGACTATCTGCTTTCTCCTTCCATCTGAGCTCTATGATTGGAAGTAGGCTGTAAATCCAACTGAGAATGATTCAGTCCATGAGGAAATATATACCTGGAAAATGTCCTTCCAGATGGTAAACCTAAATAAAATCCTTTGCTCTGTAATGGAAGTGGACAAGGCAACTGGCTTGTCTGGTTTATTAAGTGACTCACTTCTGTTTAGAGCCATATATTCAGGTTGATTCCCTTCCAACTGTTTCTCCTGCTTTGTGTTAACTAACCATGGGAAACACTGAACTTGGAGATGGGATCTCATTTTTATTTTAAAGTTATCCAGTGCGCGGAGTAAGGATCTTGAAAGTCCACCTGTGCTTTCGGTATTGAAAATGCAGCAGGGGATTAAGACTTTACGTGGCGTCTTCCAAAAGGCCACAAGATGGGGATGTTACTCCATACACTTAGATCTTTTCATTCATTCTACAAATAATTATTGAGTACCTACTGTGTGCCTGGCATTGTGCCACGCTTTGGGAATACAGTGATGAATAAAACAAACCTTGCTAATGGAGGTTATGGAGTCTCATAGAGAAGGCAGATGTTTGAAGGTGGATTTATTAGCATACTTACTACCGTGATGACAAAAATAGAGGGGGGCAATAGGAGTGCATAGTACATAGTAGGGACCCTAAAGCCACTTTGGGGAGGGCCTGGAGAGAACTCATGGAAGATTCCCTAAAGGAAACAATATCTAAGCTGAGACCGGCAGAATGACTAAGCATTACCTAGGAGCAGTGCTGCAATCTAGGCAGAAGAGTGGCACGCCCAGAGTCCCAGCAAGGAAAGCAAACTTGGTCCTTTAAAGAAACTGAAAAATGTTAAACTTTTCATTTAACTTTTCAGAAGCCTATGAGTAGATAGAGGTAAAGAGTTGAGGCTGGGCCAAACCAAGAAGGGACTTGAAGGCCACATACAATCCTGAGGACAGTGGGAAGGCGAGTCCTCTTTCACTCACTTGCCTACTTGAAAGGTGTTTCTTACCCTCCTCCAACCAGCACGATCCCAATTCACCTCAGGTTTCAAGGCTCAGGGGCCCTCTAGGAAATGGGCACTGATCCACTAAGCCTGGGTTAGGAGCCTCTCCTGGGGGTGCCGTTGCATGTTATATGCTCCCCGTCAATCACTCATGGAGCAACTGTCACTTACAGACGGGACGTGGGCTCAGCTGACCGAGGTTTGAGTCCTGCTTTTTGGCTCGGTGGCCTTGGGCAGATTCCTGGCCTCAGTTTTCTGAAGCTAATCAAAGCAGCCCTCTGAGAGGGTTTTGTGAAACAATTTGAAAGTGTTTAGTATAGTGCTGGGCACATGTTTCACAAATGTTAGCTGTTGATTTTGATTATCCTAAGCGTTAACTACTGATACCCATTATCCTGGATTGCAGCTTCTTTATCACTTGTCTGCTTCTCCTATTGTACCCAAAGATTCTTGAAGACAGGGACCCTATTTTATTTTATTATTTCACTTCCCACTCCTACCACCATGCCTGGAGTAAAGGAAGTTTTGATCAATAGTTACCCAATAAATGAGCATACCCAGCATATTCAAACAGTTTAAACAATTAGCTCCCAGGTGATACAGCTGAAGATACAGCTGCTAGAGAAGCCCTTCTGTAGTCTGTCCTGTCAGGGAATTGGCAGATAGGATCTCCCTGAAGGCAAAAAGCACCCCTGACTCAATTTTAATATTCTTACTTTATTTTTCAAAGTTTTTGTTGATGATCCTTATTTTAATCAATGTTCATTGCTTTCTGAATTTATTGAGTGGTTTTATAAAACTCATTTAATCTTAAAAACCTTAACTCAATGAGAGTATTCATATTTTTATCTTAACCCATTTTAAATAGTTTGGAAACGTGTTTAGTAGCATATAAAGTCCATTTTACTTGAATTTTAAAAAACTGAGTCATAGTTTATTTAAATTAATATAATCACAGACATTTGGGAACAATGTGACTAGCGATTTATTTTAGAATTTCTAACACATGAGAAGGTATTGAACTGACCTCCAAAAATGTGTCCATTTTTTCGTAGTTGAACGAGCATGGGATTGTAAACGGGAGGTTAGAATCTACTCTTGGGTTTGCCTTAAATAAATTTTGCAGCATCGGGAAGTGGATTTTCTTTGATGAACCTCTATCTTATCTCTGAATTTGGCCAGATCGAGCTAGATTTCAGCTAATGTTCTCTCTGAGCTCCCAAATCCCATGGTTTGCTCTCTTTCTGTTCAGATGATAAATCAGTACACTTTTCGCAAAAAAAGCCTGGTGTCTATATAAATGCAGTGGATGAAAAGTGGACACTGATTTCTCTTCTCACTATAACACTTTTATTGCAATTCTGCTTTCCTGGGGAGGAGGCAAGATACAGCTGAAAGCTACTATTTATTAATGGCTTACTAAATCATGCTAAGTGCTTACGTGCATTATCCAATTGGATTCATAGGAACTTCATGATATAGGTAGTATTATTATTATTAGCCACATTTTTACCTGTGAGAAGGCTGAGGTTCAGAGAGGTTAAGTGACTTAGCCAAAGTCACACAGCATTAAGGAGTAGAAGCAAGCTGATTACGCAGCCCACTGTCTTAGCCATTATGCTGTATTGACTGTTTCTTATAGAGGGTCTACTCTTTGTCAGGCTCTGTGGTAGGCAATCCACAGGCATTCTTTCATTAAATGATCACAGTGCTCCTATGGAGAAAATCTCATTAACTGCATGCATTTTCTTTGTAAGAGCAGTGAGAAATGATAGGACCAAGGTATATTAAGGATAATTAGAGCTCACAAACATAAATAGGAAGAACCTGACGCTTTGATATGGACGCTGTTTAAGGAATATGAATGCCATTCTACAGGCTATAGCTTTCCTCTGGCTTAGACTGTTTGTCATTATCTATAAAGCCAGCCACTGCTTTGTTTGATTTTTTTTTTTATTCTGGCATTAATAAAAATGAAAAGTTTTTATTATGTTATTATATAATGTTTAATATATAAACATTGTATTATAATGGATTATAAACATTTTATAATAGATTATAAGTTTATATGTAATATATAATATATGGCACTTTGAATTTTTTAAATTCTGAGATTAAATAGAAAATGAAAAGGTTTTATTATATAATATAGTTTATATAATATATGAGTATGTTCTTATAATGGATTATAAACATTTCCTATAATGGATTATAATAAGTTTATATTATATATATTTATAAATATAGTTTATTACAATACTGTATAATATAGGCTATTATTATAGCCTCTGCCCTCAAGAAATTCAGGTTTCTACTCAGGACTATGAGATCTTGTCAAGTTAGTAACTTCTCTGACTCTGAGCTTTCCATATCTACAGCTATACAATGAGTATAATTCCTGCCTGTAGGGCTGTTATGATTATTAGGGACAATATATGCATCTGTAACAATGCCAACAATATAAAAGACACTCAATAAGTAGTAACTGCAGTTATTTTTATTATTGTTCTGTATTATTATTGTTCTTGATCCCACTAGAACTTTTTGATATCAAGGGACATGTCTTTGTACAGTGATTTTCAGATAACAAGCATACAAAAATATTTTTAAATAAAATAATTTGAGCGATGTCCAGTGGTTATACATCCTTTTCACTGACAGGACTAGTTAGGAGGGACCAATTACAGTTTCCACAAGAACCCATGAGATTAACGAGCTTTGGAAATGAGCTCTGGAAATGGATGTGAAGTGCGTGTACCTAAAAGGTCAGAGGAGGAGGGATGGTGAGGATTTGGTGATGGGCTGGAAATGGTGAGGGGTGGAAGAGGAAGCGAGTCAAGGATCACTGAACTTTCCAGCTTGAATGGTTGGGTCAGGAAAAATGTGACGAGGAGCAGGTATGGGGTAGAAAGGAATTCGAATAGTTCAGTTTGGGATGTGTTGAGTTTGAGGTGTATGGTAGGCAGCTGGACACATGGGTCTGAAGAGATGGAATGTGGCGGATCTCAGAGGCTCTGAGAGTGGACACAGGCTATTCAGGGCTGTTGGCAGGTTCATTCAGAATAGATTTGCTGGAAGAAACTGACCAAGAAATTGTCTATCATTTGCATACCAGCTTCCATGAGCTTACCTGCTGTTTGGTTTCTTCTGTCATCTATCAAAACCTTTCCTTTGTTTATTCATTTTTGGCCTTTCCTACTTTTGTCAATTCCATGTTGCATTTTAACATTGGCCTTTAAAGCTTCGAGAAAACCCTGTCAGTTCATAATGTGAAAATTTCAGGCAAGCATAAAAGGGGATGAGTGTGCGAATTTTCAGAAGGTTTAGAAGTGATTTCTTAGCACTTACTAAACCATGATCTTTTGGTACATATGAGAACTCTAGGTTGTATTTTAGTATAGGTCCCTACAAATTTCTTCTCATCCCAAATACGTTAGACCTAGTTTACTACTTTGATGCTAAATTCAGTGCTTTATTTTCTTATGTTTATTGTCTGCAGAAACACATTAAACCAAAAAAATGACACATGGGGTTAAAAACTCATAACATAAATCTCAGTGACTAAACACAATATAACAATTGTATTATTGCTATTATAAATGAAATTACTCCCTAATATAAATTATGAATTTCCTTTTCTAATGTTCTTAAAGATTATATCATTTCCTTGCCCATTTCCTTAAGCAAAATAGGCTAGCTAATTTTATCCTCAGTCATTTCCAGTCAAACAACTGTACTACATTAGCAACTCTATGCTTGGATACTCAGCTCAAGGCCTGCTCTCTTCCTCTGCAAACCTTTCTTCCATTCACTGCCACAAAGTTTTACAAGGCCAATTTTGAAGCTTCAAAGTCTAGGGGAAAAAATAAAAACAAAAACTAAAACAAAAAACTTCCGAGACTTAAAGTATCACTAATACTTTTACAATCTACTTCCCCACAGCTACCAAAATAAAAAAAATAAAAAATTAAGTAACCAAATAAAAGTTACATCAATTATATTGACTTTTAGGAAACCTCTCTATAAGATTCCTATTGTTGCTGGAACAAATTACCAACAAACTTAGCAGTTTAAATCTACATATTGCTTATCTTTTACAGTTCTGGAGTATAGAAGTCCACGCTGATTTTGAGCTAAAACCAAGGTGTTGGCAGGGTTCTGTTCCTTTCCAGCCATGGCTTGAGTCTTTTGCATATTGCATCACTCTGACACTGACCTTTCTTTTCCCCTTCTCTTCCACTTTTAAGGAACCTTGTGATTATATTGGGACTGCCTAGATACTCCAGAACAATCTTTCCCATTCAAGATCAGTTGATTAGCAAACTTGATTCTGTCTGCTGCCTCAATTCCCCTTTATCGTGTAATACAAAACTCATTTATAGGTTCTGAGGATTAGGACATAGCATCTTTGGGGCATTGTTATTCTGTCTGACACACTTCTTACCATATTAAACATATGAGATATTAATAGTCATAAAATCTGATATGTTTATATAAAAGACAACAGGATTCTAATACAGTCAAATTTTATGTACTTGTGCTGAAAAGTAACCTAATAAATGTTAAGTGCAGCATTTTGGATGTAAGGTGCCCACTGAGGAGTGGAGTACTGAACTTAGGTGACACTGTGGTGTGAGTGGGGCAGGAAAGGATCAGAAAAGACAAATTAGTGAGTCATTATGGGTTGCTCTAGGCAATGCTATTCCATATAACTTTCTGAGATGATGAGGGTGTTCTGTATCTGCACCGTCCAATAAGGTAACCATTAGCTACATGCTGTTATTGTGCCTCTGATGTGTGGCTAGTGCAAACGGGGAACTGAATTTTTAATTTTATTTAATTTAAATCTCAACAGCGGCATGGTGCTAGTGGCTACTGTATTGGACAGCACAACTCTAAAATCAAGACCATGGTAGATCAACTCTGAATACCGCCTTACATTTTAATTCTCTGAATGGAAAGGTGTGTGTATAGGTGTGTGCATACAGATGTGAATACATTATAACATGTTAGTGGCTGGGCGCGGTAGCTCACACCTGTAATCCCAGCACTTTGAGAGGCAGGGGTGGGCAGATCACAAGGTCAGGAGTTTGAGACCAGCCTGGCCAATATAGTGAAACCCCATCTCTACTAAAAATACAACAATTAGCTGGACGTGGTGGTGGGCACCTGTAGTCCCAGCTACTCGGGAGGCTGAGGCAGGAGAATTGCATGAACCCTGGAGGCAGAGTTTGCAGCAAGCCGAGATCGTGCCGTTGGACTCCAGCCTGGGCGACAGAGCGAGACTCAGTCTGGGGAAAAAAAAAAAAGAAGATGTTAGTGATAATCAGAACTCTCTGGGTTAATATTTACTTTATAATATATGACAAGATGACAGTTTAAACAAAATTTAGTAAGCTGCTTCATCTTTATTATGGAAACTGATATTAACATATTTTTAGATGAAATTTAATGGTCATTTTGGTTCATGCTGACCAACCAAAGCTACTCCCTCATTGGAAAATAGGGGCTAAATAAGAGTCAGTAACTGTTTCAGGTTCTTAGGGCATGAGAACATTCATTCATTAGTTCAGCGAACATCCTTGGCACTCTAAGTCCATGGCATTGTTGTAGGCTCTGTGTGATGAGCAAAGATAAATAAAGCACAGTACCTACCCCCAAGATGCTTATACTGCGAGGAGGGATAGAGCTTCGTCTTCCTGTCCACCACATTCTTACATCATTCTGGCTCAACTGAATGTCCCAATGGACCACTCACTTGACTCTTAGGCCTCGCAATTCCTTGACCATCTCATACTCAGACCTTTACTTTCAGTAGGATCCGTCCACTCATCTCCTCTCTGGGGCTATTTCGAGGGTCTATCATCATCAGGAGTCACTCCATCTTCAAATCAGGCATCCTGTTCACAACCTACACCCTCTCCTTCCCTCTGTCCCTGTTCTTGTCCCCCTCATGGCTGCAGTTCTCTCAGCCCCGTGCTTTCCTCTGCCCATCAGGCTTTGATGGTTTGTACTTTCTTTCCTTGCTTTTGTTTACCTCCTGACCTTGAACATGTTCTTCTACCTACTTAAATGACCTTCAGCTGTCACTTGAATGTTTATCTGCTCAAGCTAAACACATGGCTAATAGGAGCATTGTGGTATAAAGAGCCCTGAATTTGGACTCAGAAGTCCTGGAGTTCAAATCTCAGTTTGGCCTTTTACTGGCTTGAGGGTTTTAAAAAATAAGTGTAAATTATTTAACGTATTTGAATATTAGCTAACTTCTCTGCAAATTGGGGGGAATTTTTTGTTTTGTTTTCATTTTTTAATTTTGAAATAATTTTAGACTCCCAAAAAGTTGTGAAAGTAGAACAGATAATTTCTTTATATCCTTTTTTCAGCTTCCCCTGATGTTAGCATCTTTTTAAAACATAATGCATTATCAAAACCTGAAAACTGGCACGGGTATAATATAATGCTATGAACTAAAGTATACACCTAATTCCAATTTCACTTATTTTTTATATGCATACATGTTTGGGAGGGGCATATATAGTTGTGTAAAACTTTATCACACGTGTAGATTCATGTAACTTCCACCATAGTCAGGACGCATAACTGCTATGGACTGAATGTTTGTGTCCCCCCAAACCCACCAAATGCATCTGTTGAAATCCTAATCTCCAGTGTGATGGTGTTTGAAGGTGAGGCCTTTGGGATGTGATTAGATTCTGAGAGTGGAGCCCTCATGATGGGATTAGTGCCCTTATAAGAAGTGACAGAAAAGGGTTTGCTTCCTCTCTCTCTCTCTCTCTCTGTCTCTAAGCCTGCCATGTGAGGGTACAAAGAGGAAGCAGGACCTCACCCAACAATGGACCTGCTGGCTCCTAGATCTCGAACTTCCCAGCCTCCAGAAATGTGAGAAGTAAATGTTTGTGGTATAAGCCACCCACTCTTTTGTGTTTTTGTCAAAGCAGCCCTAAGACAGCAACTGTTCCACCACCACAAAGAAACTCCATAAAACTTCTTTTATATTCACACTTTCTTCCCAATCCTGACCTTGAGTGACCACTAATCTCTCATCATTCTAATTGTGTCATTTTTGAGAATGTTTTATAAGTGGGATCATACAGGGTGTATTTTGATTTGCTTTTTTCACTTACCACATTGCCCTTGAGATCCATCCAAGCTGGTGTTTGTATCCATTTTTTTTCCTTTCGGTTGCTGAGTAGCACCCCATTGCATGGATGTTCCCGTTTGTTTACGCATTCATGTACTCAAGGACATGTGAGTTACTTCTAACTTTTGTCAACTACATAAAAAGCTGCTGTGAATGTTTGTGCACAGGTTTATGGGCAAATGTAACTTTTCGTTTCTCTAAAATAAATGCCCAGGCATGGAATCGATGGGTCATGTGTGTTATAATGGAAGTAACTGATTGACAACCAACTATATACCTTAAAATGACCATGCAAAAATATTGGAACTCTGTGAAGTCAGATTAATTATATTTTGTAGCAGTCCAATCCAGGAGAGAATATGGACATAGAAAATGAAAGAAACTTGAAAATGAGTGTTTAAAATTGCATAATTTTTTGTTTGTTTTCCCCACATAATTGAAATAATGAAATATTTCTCACCTTTCCTTTAAAGGTTATTAAAATGCTACATCAAGGGCAACATGACAGACCCTTGAGGTGACGGAACTGTTTTGTATCTTAACTGTGGTGATAGCTATATTAATCTATATATAACTAAAATTCCATACACACACACACACACATACACACACACAAACACACACGTAAAACAATTGGGGGAATCTGAATGAGGCTAAAGGATCATATCACTATCAATATCCTGGTTGTGACATTGTGCTATAGTCATGTGACATATTACCATTGGGAGAAACTAGGTAAAGGGTACGTGGATCTCTGTATTATTTTTTAACAGTGGAATGAGAAGTTACCATTATTTCAAAAATAAAAAGTTATGTTTAAAAAAGCCACATGGATACGTATGAGAGAACAATACACACTTGGGCCTTTCAGAGCGTGGAGGGTGGGAGGAGAGAGAAGATCAGGAAAACAACACTAATGGGTACTAAGCTTAATATCTGGGTGATGAAATAATATGTGCAACGAATCCACATGACAGAAGTTTACCTATGTAACAAACCTGCACTTGTACCCCTGAATTTAAAATAAAAGTAAAAAAAAAAAGCCACCTCCACCATTTGCTTTATTTCTGGGGTTTTTCACCAATGTGTAGCCTTTGAATAATCTCTGAATATTCAGAGTGCATATAGCACAGTCAAAAAGCTCAACTGCCTATCCTGAAACATTGTTTGTTGAGCAACTACACAAATGGATAATTTGCATGATCAAAATGTACTGAACCACCTATAACTCAGAAACATGACATTCCACCCTTTGTTCATCTCATTCTTTTCAAGGATACACGATAGCATCTTAGGCAAAGTCTATTCTCGACCTCTCCCATTCTTTAGATGCATACTACCGAGTTCTACTTGACTGGGTTCTGTGCTGACGAAAGTGTGCTTGCTTTGGAGAAATTTTATTTTCACTTGTCTAATAGCTAATTCTTCAAGTTGGGAAATGAGGTCAGGTAAACATTTAGCCACAGTCCTGAATTATAGCTATAGATAGTGGGAGCTGTTTAGAATCTAGCCTGATTTAGAAGAGCAGTCTTTGAAAGCCCCAGAATGAAGTGACCCAGTTATTCTCATTTCTACTATGTCTTCAAATACACCGTCTTCTGAATTGTCTCTGACTGTCAGAAATATGCTGGAGATGAACTGTGTGAGGGTACCAACCCTGTTTTGTTCATAAAGCATTTCTCCCAGCAATCTATCCAGCTGAACTTTGTAATTACATCCAGAGCCCGCTCACCATGGCGACCGCGGCCACTCTATCGAATATTAAATCTATTGATCTTGAGCACAGAGTCCATCTCAGTTTTCAAATGGCCCGTGCAGTCTCTTTCCCCAGGGCTGAAGTATATCTGAGCTTCTTATGGGTTTCCAAAGGCTCGTCTCATCTCTTGGCACAATATGTTCTTTTGACTTGCTGGTGATTTTGTTATTTCATGTGGACAGATGCAGACCAGAGGAAAGAAAAAGAGAAAGGAGTCCAAGGAATGTACAGTTCTTGCTTTTCAAGATCAGCTTTTCCTATGCTCCATTGCTCTCATACCCAGGTCATTTCCTGAACTCCTCGACCTCTTTGTGTGAGAGCCAACTCTTTTATTTCTCTCAGGCACTGCACCATGCTGGGAAGAGGCACAGTGGGCTCCTAGAACAAAGAGTGCCCTATTGAACAGAGCTACCTTTGAGCTATAATGAAAAATGCCCACAAAGTTGATTAGTTGGCCTTGGGCTGCACTAATCAGTTTGAAACATGGCAGAGTTTAATGCTATGTTATAGTATCAAACTGCATTCTAGGGTATGGAATTCTATCATGGTATCACATTATATTATCACATCATAGAATAATATCATACTATGAAAATATGAATATTTGAGACATCATAGGAAAAAAACTTGATCTAATAGTCAGAATACCATGAACCAATTCCGGGCTTTCTTTAAAAAAAAAAAAAAACTTGCATAATTTTAAGGAGTACAAGTACAGTTTTGTTACATGTATATACTGTATAGTGATAAAGTCTGAGCTTTTACTGTAACCCTCACCTGGATAATGTACATTATATACAT
Organism: Mandrillus leucophaeus; assembly: GCF_000951045.1. Classification (NCBI taxonomy): domain Eukaryota; kingdom Metazoa; phylum Chordata; class Mammalia; order Primates; family Cercopithecidae; genus Mandrillus; species Mandrillus leucophaeus. Next base: position 2,344,463 of record NW_012105908.1, read on the forward strand.
TAAGCAATTTCTCAGCCCTCACCCCCTCCTCCCCTCCCAGCCATCTAGGTTTCATTATTTAATTATTTGCTAGCTGTGTTGCTTAACTTTAACTCCTGCTTGGCCCACCTCTGCAAATAGAAATTAAGTCTAATTATACTGATCTCAGAGGTATCTTGATAGAATAAAACAGGATGTTTAGCTGAAGCATACTACGCTTGAGAAAGTAAAAGGAAAAATAATTATCTACTACAAATTATTAACACCCAAGTGCTGTTTTAAAAGAAACAGACAAAATAACCTTAGTATTTGTCAGAATATTTGGTTCTGGAGACCAAAAGTCATAATCCCTTTTTAACCTTTGATTAGTCTGGAGCCACTGTGAGTTGCCTACGCCAGAGCTCCACGAGCCATCTTTTCCCTCCTAGTAGACGCTGAGTCACACAATTGAGATTAAAGACATTACTTACTTCCTTTTCCAATCTCCCTTGCAACTAATGATGGTCATATGATAACTGCTGGCCAGTGAGACATACGGTAGATTTTCTGGGTGACTGCCATGGAGGACTTTTTCTCTCTTAAAAAAAAAAAAAAAAAGTCTTTTCATCTGCCTGACTCCCTTCTTGTAATTGAATGTGGTCAACCTGAGACTTCGGAAAGCATCTTTTGACCACAGGATGATGAGCCCAAGGATAGAAGCTGCATGTTGAGGACAGAAGTAAAATGATGGAAAAAGCCGGGTAGACATAGCCACATGCCTAAACTATGCTAGAACCACTTTTTTTTTTTTTTTTTTTTTTTTAGATTTTAAGAAAATAAAACCAGGCCACACGTGGTGGCTCACGCCTGTAATCCCAACACTTTGGGAGGCCGAGGCGGGTGGATCACAAAGTCAGGAGATCAAGACCATCCTAGATAACATGGCAAAACCCTGTCTCTACTAAAAATACAAAATTAGCCGGGCGTGGTGGCACGAGCTTGTAGTCCCAGCTACTTGGGAGGCTGAGGCAGGAGAATCTCTTGAACCTGGGAGGCAGAGGTTGCAGTGAGCCACTGCACTCCAGCCTGGGCAACAGAGCAAGACTCTGTCTCAAAAAAGAAAAAAAAAGAAAAAGTAAAAAAAAAAACACACCATTATTTAAGCCAGTCTCTGTAGTATCCTGTTTTCTTGCATCTGAAAGCATCCTACCTGATGTATAAAGAGTTTCTTCCACTGGCACACAAGTTCAGGGGGCACCATTACATACAACGTGAATTGTGCTCCTTGGAGTTTTATAAGACAGTGGCCTTGGTCTTGGTGAACTCTTACTCATCCTTCAAGACTTACCTCATATGGTGCCTCTTCTGGGAAGTCCTCCTAAACAGTAGTCACTCCTAGTTAACCACAGTTTCCTGTAATTATATATTGTTGTAAAGATTGTAATTTTATAATATGTTGAATTGCAGTTAAATATCTATGACTCTATTTCTCAAGTGCAGAAGCCAAGTAGCCACAATGCTCCGTGACTCTATGGATGGATAAAATGAATGATATTCCTGTATACAATAGATGCTCACAAACAGTTTCTGGAATAAAAGAACTGGTAGTGATAATGAAAATTTTGTACAGTAAAAACTATCCGTATCTCATATAGCAGATTCCTGGAAAATACTGATATTTTTCTCCATATGGATTTAGAAAAAAAGATGTGTGATGAAAACATTCATTGATAGTAAATATTTATTTTAAAGGAAATCTTAAATTTGTATTACAAGATCATACTTTCTTCATGCCAACTCTTACTTTTCCTGCATTTGTTATTCGCAGCTGAAAGACGAGACTGGACTTAACATGATAACACATAGCTTCAGTGATTCAGCACATCACTGAACGAGGCAGTTATGTTCACTACACTGTGCTTAGTAAGACAATAATATAGACATTTTGAGGAACATTTAGAAGTCGTAAGAGTTGAACCAACAGGGCCGGGCCACTTTTTAACCTTTAGTAAGATTTTTTAGCTCAATAACTCTACAGGCTGGTTGATAATTCAAAAATTTGCAAATTGAAAATTAATTTAGTAAGCAAATATCCTTTTCAAAAATTTATTTGTAACATTTTCTTTATAGTTGACACATAATAATTGTACATGTTTAGAGGGTAGTGTGATGTGTAAATGCATGTGTACATTGTATAATGATCAAATCAGGGTAGTTGGCATGTTTACCACCTCCAACCTTTATCACTTCTTTGTGCTAATGGACTTTCAAAATCCTCTTTTCTAGCTATCTTGAAATATACAATGAATTGTTATTAGCTATAATCACCTACTATGTAATAGAGCACCAGAAATTTTTCTTCCTTGCTGACTATACCTTTGCAACCATTGATCACCCTCTCCTCCTACCCCAGGCTCCCTCCTCTTCCCAGCTTCCGGTAACCACTATTCTACTCTCTACTTCTATGAGAGCAACCTTTTTAGATGCCACATATGAATGAAACCATGCAGTATTTGTCTGCCTGTGCCTGGTTTATTTTAAATTCTGTATATATACACAATATACTATTACTCAGCTATAAAGAAGAATAAAATCTTGTCATTTGTGTCAACATGGATGAAGTTGGAGAACAAAGATATTTTGATAGCCTACTATAGATTATGTTCTTTTTCTGAGTGCTAGGGATATATTGGTGGTCAAAAGTTTCAAGGGTCCTGACTTCATGGACTCTCTATATTTTATATATGTATTTATTAGCACTTTGGTGATAATGGAGATAATGACTCTCTTTATGGTCAGGAGCAGCCTTATGACCTCCTGTTAAAGTCCCCGAGGGTGTTTCAGTGTATAAACTGTGTGGTGCGGGTAGGGTCCCAGCTTTGACTTGAGGCTTGCATAACCCTTGGTAATATGTCACCTCAATGGAACTGTTGTGTAGCAAATGATGTTAATTTATGAATTCAGTCATTTGACCAGAGCCTACACCAATTTTCCATTTGTGCCAATGGTCTAAATTCAGTTCCATCCATGCCCAGAAGCAATATCAGAGCTCATGTATGTGCCATTACTACCCTATATGGGTAGTTCTGCCTTATCTGATAATAGCAATGTTAATCTGACTTCATTAGACTAGAAGGGATTATATTCCAGATACCTCACAATGGTGACTTGGATGCCATTGTATCGACCCAATGTGATGAAATGAGCAAAACAATTGCTCTAAAATGGTTTAGCAGTTTCCTACCTCTCTTTGGAAAATCTATGAATCTTGGGACCCTAAAGGGTTTTATCATTTACTATGTGTCAGGCATTGTGCTGAGCTTAGTTATATCATCCGCTTTAAGCTTACTACAAACTGTTAAGGTAAGTAATCTTACTGATGATGAAACTGAGATGGCTTCACCGTCTTATTGATGATGAACATTGGCTCCAAGAGCTTAGGTTACTTGTCCAAGGTCACACAGCTTGTAGGTGGGCCAGTTGAGATTCAAACTAGGCCGATGGGATTCCTTAATCCATTCCTATTCCTTTTATACCATGCTTTCTTCTAGATATATCACTATGTAAAATTAACCTAATTTTTAAAAAATGCAAATGTCATAGGTAGGAGACAGAATATTATTGGGTGTCAATCACATACCTCATGAAATAACGTAAATTTTGTGTTACATATAATTTAATTCACATACAAGGTGAAAAATGTTATAATTTTCGATAATTTTTATCTTTTTAGTCCTTCTAGGTCATCATTACTTAAAATAACTGAAGACTCCACCACGTTTAGTGGTTGTAAAAAAAATAGTAAACTAAGTATCTTTTACAATCTTGCTTGCTAAGTCTGATATTAAATATACAACTAAGAGTGGCAATGATATTTTTAAGCTTCATTATGCCTTCAAAATACTGGCAGAAAATCATAGTAGGAATTCTAATAATAGAAACAACTCTACCAACCTTCGTTTTAATGCATTCTTTTTATTCATATGTCAGGTTCCCTAAAGGTTTTATCTTGAGGTGTTAACAGGGAAATCTGTCACCAGTGGAGGACTAAATGAAGTCACAAGTCATATAACAAGCAGAGCAGACAAGTAACCTTCACATGGATGCTTAAGAAAATACTGGCAGAAACCCTGATACAATAAATTTGCAAATAACTTGAAGACAAGAAGGTACTTAGCAGATAATGACTAATGTGTCCTACAGAAAATCAAATCCTTTTAAGCTAATCTAATATGGTAGATCAAGGAGAAATGATAGATGTATTTTATCTTGATTGCAACAAATCTTTTGATTATCTGCATATTACACCCATCAATGAACAACAACAAAATAAGTGACCTAAGCACACAGTCAATTGGATTATAGCAACTATGTAATATCAAACATGTGGATGAAAATACCAGATGTTCTACTTCTACAATGTCAAATATATATGTATAAACACATACCACATATAATCGCATAAACACACAATAAATACATAAAGAATACATATCTATTTGCATCATATAAATGTGCTTAAAGTCCTATGTCCCATATATTAGGAATAAGAATAGTTGTGAGAACTTTCACAGGAATGCAAGGAAAATTATCAAGACATCCGAAAATAATTTCTAGGCACAGAAGTTAAATATATCAGGATGATTCAATCTGGAATAAAAGCAGATTAGATATAATTTAATACCATTATTCAACTGTATCTACATAATACCAAAATAACCAAACAATTTGGTCAGATAACTATCCAAGTAAGTCAAATGAATGTTTTAAAAATCCAGTAACTCCATCATCATAACAATTCATATCCTATAAATGTATTGATTTAGCTTTGAGAAATAGCTGAGACATGTGAAATACAGAAATTTGCTGTTCCTTAGGGAGTGTTGCCTTGAATGAAGCAGGTAAGCTAAGCTTAACTAAGACAAAACTTAGAGGAAAGTTGAAGAAAAGATCCAAGAGAGAACATGAAAGGCAGAGCTCCAGAAGCCAGAATAACGGATGTGGGTCCCTCATATGTCAGTAGAAGGTTTCATCCAACTGAAACTGGAGGGCCTAACACTTAAAGAAAGACAACCTCAGCCTGAAAACATCTTATATTCTTTCTGCTCCAAATAAAACTGTAAGTATTCCAAAGCTGGGTATTTGTGCCGTCTCATTTCTGTTTTCCTACTTCATTCTATCTCTATTTTCTTTTTGATATTCCACTTAAGATTGTTACCTGACCTCATCCAAACACCTGAGGCCTATAATTCTCGAGTTAGTGTTTTTGTGTCTCCCAACTCCCAGCCATTACCACCAATCACACTTTCTTTTTTTTTTTGAGCCGGAGTCTCTCTCTGTCGCCCAGGCTGGAGTGCAGTGGCTGGATCTCGACTCACTGCAAGCTCCGCCTCCCGGGTTCTCGCCATTCTTCTGCCTCAGCCTCCCGAGTAGTTGGGACTACAGGCGCCCGCCACCTCGCCCGGCTAGTTTTTTTGTATTTTTCAGTAGAGATGGGGTTTCACCGTGTTAGCCAGGATGGTCTCCATCTCCTGACCTTGTGATCCGCCCGTCTCGGCCTCCCAAAGTGCTGGGATTACACGCTTGAGCCACCGCGCCCGGCCCACACTTTCACTTATGAACATTTTTTCTTTACTTTCAAACCTCAGGCAGTTCCAAAATGGCACTGTAGAAGCAAGATGGCCTCACTCCCCAGAGAAAACCAAAAACACATAGACAGCACCAAGATTATCACCAGCAATGTCTCAGATCTCAAGTACAAAAAGGAGACAGTCCCTGGGGCCACAGAGAAATGAAAAATCTCTGAGAAGGCTGTGAGATAATTGAATTTCTATATCAGCAGTGCCCCTCCTGTCCAGCACCAAGTGCACAAAATATTTCCCTCCATTCACAATTTCTACACTCAAAAAAGTGAGATCAAGGTGGACAACCAGGTTTTCCACCATCTTGGGAGCCTTGGCAGGAGACCTGTCCCTGCCTTAACTCATGGAAAGCATGTCAAATGCCAGAAGGTAGAATATCACTGAAGAGAGGCAGAGAGAGGGGAAGGAGGTGGAACTACCATCCCCAGCCCTGGAAACTCTGATCTGTAACTTGAACAAAGGAGATGCCAAATCAGAGTGGTTGTTCAGCCGCACCACACCATTGAAGGTGGTCATTCCACAGGACCCCTGGGCATGAACCCTTAGCCAGCCTTCCCACACTGCCAGGATATCCCCTTTGGGACCCCCTCTTTTGGGACAGGCAGTACCCCAATTATTTACTAGAGCCTAGGTGAACCTTGGATGAAGGAATCACCAAGAGACAAAAAGGTGGCAACAACCTAGCACTGAAGAATCTCTCAGAAAATATATCTAATAAAACCAGAAATATCCAGACAAAGAATACTGAAATAAATAAATAATTCTTTAACACAAAGACATACACATACATTCTCAAGAAAAAAAAAAACAAAACAAAACAGCAAGCAGGATACCATGACCTCTTCAATAGACAGAGTAAGGAACCGGTGCCTGACCTCAATAAGAAGGCAATATGTGAGCTCTCTGACCAAGAATTCAAAATAGCAGTTGTAAGGAAACTCAGCAATCTCCAAGATAACACAGAAAATCAATGCAGAAATTTATCAGACTAATTTTATGAAGACTGAAATAATAATAAAAAGAAACAAAAATTTTGGAACTGAGAAATACATTTGCTGAATTGAAAAATTTATTAGAGGCTCTCAATAGCAGAATGGATCAAGCAGAAGAAAGAATCAGTCACCTCAAAGATTATTTGAAAATATGGTTAGGAGAGAAAAAAGAAAAAGGAATTAAAAAGAATGAAGACAAAGGACTAATATTCAAAATCCATAAGAAACTCAAATCAGCAAAACAATCCCATCAAAAAGTGGTCAGCGTACATGACAGACATTTCTCAAAAGAAGATGTACAAATGGCCAAAAAACATATAAAAAATGCTCAACATCACTAATCATCAGGGATATGCAGATTAAAACCAAAGTGAGATACCACCTTACTCCAGCTAGAATGGCCATTATTAGAAAGTCAAAAAGCAATAGATGTTGGCATGGATGTGGTAAAAAGGGAACGCTTATACACTGCTAGTGGGAATGTAAATTAGTGTAACCACTATGGAAAACAGTATGGATATTTCTTAAAGGTCTGGATATTTCTCTATTTCTAAAAGTAGATCTACCATTTGATCCAGGAGTTCTACTTCTTGATATCTATACAAGGGGAAAAAGTCATTATATCATAAAGACAGCTGCACACATATGTTTATTTCAGCACAATTAATAATTGCAAAGACATGGAACCAACCTAAGTGCCCATCAACCGAAGAGTGGATAATGAAAATGTGGTATATATACACCATAGAATATTACTCAGCCATAAAAAAGAATAAAAATAATGTCTTTTGCAGCAAGTTGGATGGAGCTGGGGGCCATTATTCTAAGTGAAGTAACTGAAAACCAAATACCATATATTCTCACATATAATTTGGAACTAACCTGTGGGTATGCAAAGGCATACACAGTGGTATCATGGAATTTGGAGACTCAGAATGGGGGAGAGTGGGAGTGAAAGGAATAAAAAGCTACATATTGGGTACAAGGTACACTACGCAGGTGACAGGTTCACTTCAGTCTCTAACTTTGCCACTGTACAGTTTGTCTGCGTAACAAAAAAACCGCTTGTACCCCAAAAGCTATTGAAACAAAAATATATATATGTATATAATTTTTAAAAAGTTTCTATTCTAATAAAAAATGAAAGTATAAAATAGTTTAAACTCAAACAAAAAGAAAACTTTCCAATAAATAGATGTAAATATACAGGTATAAGAACATTAGAGAACACCAAATAGTTTCAACCCAGGTAAGATTATCCCCAGGGCATATAATAGTTAAACTCTCAATGTTCAAGGACAAAGAGAAGATACTAAAAGCAGCAAAAGAAAATAAGCAAATTGGTTAGGTGTGGTGGCTCATGCCTGTAATCCCAGCACTTTGGGAGGCTGAGAAGGGTGGATCACTTGAGGTCAGGAATTTGAGACCAGCCTGGCCAAAATGGTGAAACACTGATTCTGCTAAAAATACAAAAAGTAGCCAGGAGTGGTGATCCCCAGTTACTTGGGAGGCTGAGGCATGAAAATCACCTGAACTCAGGAGGCAGAGCTTGTAGTGAGCTGAAATTGCACTGCTGCACTCTGGCCTGGCCTACAGAGTGAGGCTCTGTGTCAAAAAAAATAAAAAAATAAAAATAAAAAATGCAAATAACCTATAAAGAGGCTCCACCATCTTTTTCTCTAGCAACAGATTTCTCAATGGAAACCATATAGGCCAGCAGGGAGTGAAACTGCATTTTTAAAGTGCTGAATGAAAAACCCTCTCATCCAAAAATACCGTATCTAGCAAAGCTATCCTTCAAATATGCAAGAGAGATAAAGTCTTATTGAGACAAAAGCTGGGAGAATTCACCACCAGTAGAACTATCTTACAAGAAAGTATAAGGGAGTTCTTCCACCTGAAAGAAAACAAAAAAATTCATGTACAAAAAGAAAAGAAAAACAAAAATAAAATTTGAAGATATAAAACCCATGGGTAAAATTAAGTACACGTAAAAATCCAGAATACTCTAATACTGTAACTATAGTGTGCAATTCACTTATAACTCTAGTATGAAACTCAAAAGACAAATATATCAAAAACAATAATAGCTATAGCAACCAGTTAAGAGATAGACAATACAAAAATATGTAAATTGAGACAAAGAAGAGTCAAAATGTGGGGGAATGAAGTTACACTGTAGATTTTTTTTGTTTCTATTCTTTGTTTCTATTTTTTGTGTGATCTAAGATAAGTTGTCGACGCTTTAAAAATAACTTGTTATATATATGAAAATTTTTTGGTAAGCCTCATGGTACTCATAACATAAAAACCTATAATAGAGTCACTAAAAATAAAGAGCAATGAAGGAAAACATACTGCCAGGGAAAAAAATTACTTAACCATAAAGGAAAAGAGTAAGAAGAAAAAAAAAAGAAAGAAAGGAGTTAGAAAACAAACAGAAACTAAGCAACAAAATGGCAGTAGTAAGTTCTTACTTATCAATAATGTAAATAGAATGAATTATCCAATTAAAAGGCATAGAGTGGCTGAAGGGATAAAACAAGACCCATGTATATGCCGCCTTCAAAAAAACTCACTTCATCTATAAAGGCACACATAGACTGAAAGTGAAGGGATAGAAGAAGATATTCCAGGCGACTGGAAATCAAAAAAAGGCAGAAGTATCTATACTATATCAGATAAATAGACCACAAATCAAAGACTGTGAAAAGAAGCAAGGGAGTTCACTATATAATAATAAAGGGGTCAATTCACCAAGAAAATACAATTATAAATATCTATGTACCCATCAATAAAGCCCAAGCATATATAAAAATATTAATAATAGCTTGTATCAAAATATCTTATGTACCCCATAAATATACATACCTACTATGTACTCATAAAAATTAAAAATTTAAAAAACACTAATACATCTAAAGGGAGAAATAGACTGTGATACAGTAGAAGGAGGGGACTTTAACACACCACTGTAGTAATGGGCAGATCATTCAGACAAAACATTTTTAAAAACTCAACCATCAGAGTTTAACTACACACTAAACCTAATAGGCCTAACTGGTATTTACAAAACATTTCACCCGGCTGCTGCAGAATACACATCCTTTTCATCAGCACATAAAATATTCTCTGGAATAAACCATATCTTCAACCATTAAACAAGCCTCAACAAATTCAAAAAAGTAGAAACCACAATGGAATAAAACAAGAAATCAATTAACGAGGAATTTTGGAAACTACACAAACGTGTACATTGAACAACATGCTCCTCAACAACCAATGGCTCAATAAAGAAATTAAGAAGGAAATTAAAAAATTTATTGAAACAAATGCAAATGGAAATAAAGCATACAAAATCTATGGAATACAGAAAAAGCAGTGTTAAGAGGAAAGTTTATAGCAGTTTATGCCTATATCTAAAAGGTAGAAAGCCTTTAAATAAACAACTTAATGATGTACCTCAATGTACTAGAGAGGTAGAACAAATCAAACCTGAAATTAGTAGATGTAAAGAAATTATAAAGATCAGAGGAGAAATAAATGAACTTGGAACTAAAAAAATACCAAAAAATCAACAAAATAAAAAGTTGGTTTTTTGAACAGTGGAATCAGCAAAACTGTAGCTAGACTAAAAAAAAAGAAAATCCAGGTAAATAAAATCAGAAATGAAAAAAGAGTCATAAAAACTGAGACCTCAGAAATACACAAAATCCTTAGAGACTGTTATGCTATTATGAGCAACCGTAGGCCAACAAATTGGAAAAGCTAGAAGAAATTAATAAATTCCTGAACATACACAACCTGCCAAGATTGAACCATGAAGAAATAAAAAACCTCCACAAATCAATAACAAGTAATGAGATCAAAACTGTAATAAAAAGTGTCCCATCAAATAAAAGTGTATGACCTCATGGTTTCACTGCTGGATTCTACCAAACATTTAAAGAAGAAATAACACCAATTCTACTCAAAGTAAACTCTTCAAAAAAATTGAAGAGAAGGAAATACTTTAAACTCCTTTGAGGCCAGCATTACCCTGATGACAAAACCACACAAAGACACGATAAGGAAAAAAAACTAAAAAAGAACAAAACTACGGGCCAATATCCCTGATGAACACAGAGGCAAAAAAATTCTCAACAAAATATGAGCAAACTGAATTCAACATACATTAATAAGATCATTCACCATAATCAAGTGGGATTCATCCCAGGGATGCAAGGATGGTTCAACATACGCAAAGCAGTCAATGTGATACATCAGCAGACAAAGATTTAAAAAATATAATTATTTCAATAGATGCTAAAAAAGCATTTGATAAGATTCAACATCCTCTCACAATAAAAAGCCTCATCAAACTGAGTAAAGAAGAAACAAACCTCAAAGTAATAAAGCCTATATATGACAAACCCACAGATAACATTTTACTGAATGGAAAAAATTGAAGGCTTTTCCTTTAAGATCTGGAAAAAGACAAGGATGCCCACTTTCACCACTTTTATTTAACATAATGCTAGAAGTCCTGGCCAGATCAGTTAGCCAAGAGAAAAAAGTAAAGAGCATCCAAATTGGGAAAAAGAAGTTTAAATTAGCCTTGTTCACAGATGACATGACCTTATACTTAGAAAAATCTAAAGACTTCACCAAAAACTGTTAGAACTGATAAATAAATTCACTAAAGTTGCAGGATACAAAATCAACATACATAAATTAGTAGCATTTATATATGCCAATGGCAAACAATCTTAAAAATAAGTCAAGAAAGATATCCCATTTACAATAGCTACAAAGAATATAAAATACCTAGGAATCAATTTAGTTGAATAAGTGAAAGATCTATATAAGAAAACCTGTAAAACAGTAACAAAAGAAATGGAAGAGAACACAAAAAATGAAAACATATTCCATGTTCATGGGTTGAAAGAATTTATCTTGTTAAAATGATAATACTACTCAAAGAAATGTACAGATTCAATGCAATCCCTATCAAAATGTTAATGACATTCTTCACAGAAATACAAAAAGCAATGGTAAAATGTATATGAAACCACAAAAGACTCCAAACAGCCAAAGCAATCCTGAGAAAAAAGAACAAAGTTGGAGGCATTACACTTTCTGACTGCAAAATTTACCACAAACCTATAGTAACCAAATCAGCATGGTACTGGCATAAAAACAGACACATAGACCAATGGCACAGAGTAGAGAGCCCAGATATAAATACACTCATTTATAGCCAACAAGTCTTTGACAAAGTTTCCAAGAACGTATAATGGAAAAAGGACAGTCTCTTCAATAAATGGTGCTGAAAAACCTGGTTAACTATATGCAGAAGAATGAAACTGGACCCCTATCTCTGTCTATCACCATACAGAAAAAAAAAGCTAAATGTATTAAAGACCTGTATGAAATCTAAGGCCTGAAATTATGAAACTAGTAGAAGAAAACTCTGGGTAAACACTCCAAGACATTGATCTGGGCTAAGACTGTTTGTGTGAGACTTGAAAAGCACAGGCAACCAAAGCCAAAAAAGGACAAATGGGATTGCATCAAGTTAAAAAGCTTCTGCACAACAAGAGAAACAATCTACAAAGAGACAACCCACAGAATGGGAGAAGATATTTGAAAACTATCCATCTGACAAGGTATCAATAACCAGAATATATAAGAAGCTAAAACAACTGAATAGCAATAATAATAATACAATTGAAAACGGACAAAAAATGTGATTAGACTTGTCTCAAAAGAAGACTTTCAAATGGTCAACAGGTATATGAAAAAATGGTCAACATCACCAATCATCAGAGAAATGCAAATCAAAATCACAATGAGATATCATCTTACTTCAATGAAAATGAATCGTATCAAAAAGACAATAATGGATGCTGGTGAGGACGTGGAGAGAGGGGAAACCCTTGTACACTGTTGGTGGAAATGTAAATTAGTACAGCCACTGTAGAAAACAATATGGAAATTCCTCACAAAAATAAAATAGAACTACTATGTGATATAGGAATTCCACTACTGGGTATGTATCCACAAGAAAGTAAATCAACATTTTGAGGAAATATCTGCATTCTCATGTTTATTGCAACATTACTTACAATAACCAAAAATGGAATCAACCTAAGTGCCCATCAGTGGATGAATGGATAAAAAAAGTGGTATATATACACAATGAAATATTATTCAGCCATAAAAAAAATCTTGCCGTTTTCAGAAACATGGATAGAACTGGAGGTCATTATTTCAAATGAGATAAGCCAAACACAGAAAGACAAATAGTACATGTTCTCACTCATATATATCAGCTAAAAAAAGTGGATATCGTGGAGATAGAGAGTAGACTGGCAGTTACCAGAGGCCAGGAAGGGTAGAGAGGAAGGAAGGATGCAGAGAAGTTAATTAATTGGTACAAATATATGACTTGATGGAAAGAATAAGACCCAGTGTTTGATAGGTCAGTAGGGTGACTATAGTTTATAATAATATATTTTATGTTTCACATTAGCTATAAGGGAATAATTCAAATATTTCTAGCATCAAGGAAAGTATTTAAAATGATGGCTATCCCATATACATTGATGTAATATTTACATGAAAGTATTAAATTATCATATATACCCCAAACTATGTATTACTATATCTATTATGCATAAATAAAAAGAACACATAAAAATAAACAAGAAACAAAAAAAAACCCAAAATCTCATGATCAGACTCTTCGCAGCTTCTAAAAATGTGATAAATTAATTCATTTAAAGCTGCTTAGTGGAAAAAAGCATGATGTTTTCTAGAAGAGAAATATCCACTTCCACCCTAGACCCTGACCCCTGCCCTGCTATGGGTACATTTTTAAAATGACTTCTGCCATCCCACACGTAAGGCCAAAGCTGTTATGGTGGAATAACACTGATGACAGAATATCAGGTCAGTTTAAAAAAATGGTGAATATATGGGCAGGAGATAGGGTGACGTGAGTAAAGAAATATGGAGAATGTATTTGGAGGCTGATGGAATATGGTGAGATTCATAGGTCCTATTAGAATTAGTCTTCTTACTTTTTCAAGCATAACACTGACCCTATCTGAGGCCAGTGTGATTCTATCAGAAGCAAGTGTCTGCCTGCCGTAATTTGAGAATCAGCAATTTGAAAAGGCAGGGTGAATGTGGGTGGAGAAACATGGGCTATCTTTGCAGGTGACATACTATGGGATTCTCAGGTCTCATAAGGATTGGCATCTGAAGGACCATGTGAAATAACTAGTGGATCATTTTCTATGTCACTTATTAATTATATGGAAATCAGTGGTAAAAAAGGGTTTGCATCTGGCAGTAAAGCCAATTGATAATTATCCCTTAAAGTTTTATTCAATAGCATTTAATGATTATAGTTTAATAATATTATACTGTGTATATCAGATAGTTTAGTTGCCTATAATGTCAAACATGTCAGTTACACTTCCAAAGTTTACCCCTTATTCCTTTTCTCTTCTTAATTGCTGTTGACACTCTTCCCCGTCCAAGCCAACATGATTCTTCTTCTGAAAGTCTATAATAACCCCTCTATATCTGCTTTTGTGAACTGACAGTCCGTTATCCACAGAACCACCAGAGGAAGTTTTAAAATATGTAAATTAGTTTCTGTCATTCCCTTGTTCCAGGGGTGTCTAGTGTTTTGGCTCCTCTGGGCCACATTGGAAGAGAAGAATTGTCTTGGGCCACACATAAAATACACTAACGCTAACAATAACTGATGAACTAAAAAAGAAAAAAAAATCCAAAAAATCCCATAATGTTTTAAGAAAGTTTATGAATTTGTTTTGGGCTGCATTCAAAGCCGTATTGGGCCGCATGTGGCCTGTGGGCCACTGGTTAGACAAGCTTGCAGCCTTACTATAACTCCCTTTTCCACCAAGAATAAAATCCAGATTCCTTTCTATAGCCTGAAAGTCTCCACACAGCCCAACCCCTGCCAACCTCTTGACCAAATCCTGGTTACCCTCTCTCCATCTTGCTCAGCCCACCTCACGTTCTCTGTCACTTTCTCAGGTCTAGCCAATCAGAGCAATAAATCAAACACTGATTTGTAGCATTTGCCAATTTCTGTAGTGTAAATACTCCTAGATAGCAATATGATGTCACTGAAGGTGAAGTTGGGTAGAAATGTGCAGTCACACTCCATTATAAGTATTTGTACCATACAGAAACAGTAGGTGTAAAAAAAATTTCAGAAGCATAAGTCATAGTACAGTGTAATATAACTCGTGATAAGTTTTGAGTATATATTACCTTTTGTTTTAAGTGAAATGTATTTACTTGTAAGTTTATATACCTTATTTTAAAATAACATCTGTGTTTCATAACTAGCTCATAAAACTCCTGAAAATTTTACAATAGGTTTCACAAGCAGGCTCCAGCAACCACTCTATGTACCCCAGATGTCCTCAAACACTTTTCCTTGGATTCACATATTTATGCATAACCAAGAAAATGCCTCTGTTTTTCCTTGAGTTTTAGCCCAGACCTTTCCTGGGGTGGTGTTACTTTCCTTGGAGCCTTATTAGGTAGGTTTATTTCATTATGTCATCTTTCTCTTATGGGAAATGGTTTGGGGTCTGAAGTCTCCTTGTTTGGCCCCTGTGCTGTCTTTCCTTGGTGATAACTCTGATGCTAATTGGTTATCTTCCAAGACCGAAATGGAAACATGGTATCTCATTTTGTCTTCCAATTATGCACCTGTGTCCAAAATTATGCAAAGAAACAGGTATCTATTTCCTGCTGTGTCTTGTAGACATCCGTGTTTATTATACTAACATCATTTTCTTCCCTGAATTTACGTGTGTGTACCCACAAGGCTGTTTCAGTACCAGCTTCTTTTATATCCCTTTGTTTAAAATACTTATTTCTGAAATGTTATTTGAATTTGAACTAGTAAAATTGTTTATGGTCAGTTTTAACTCTTACTTATTTGCTGTACCTTAGGGACTTTGTCTTTCTCGTAACTGTATGCTCAGCCCCTAGTGCATTTCCTGCATTGTGGTAGACACTTAGAAAATATTGACTGAATGGATGATTGCATCTTCTTCCATGCTCAAAACTACATAGTTTCTAAGAAATCAGTTGTTCTCCCTGACTTTCCTGTTTTTTCTTCCTAATGGTACCACTTATTTTTTGGTTGCCAAAACTCAAATCCTGAGTTTTCTTCTGAGCATCTTTCTTTCACCCCCAGTTGTCGCCAGTCTTGGTAAGTGTCCCAACATGTGTTCTCCCTTGGCCCCTGTAAATTCTTTTTAACTCTGTCACTGGCCCATCTCAGAGCCTTATCATCATTCACTAGGCTACTGTTAACTCTCTTCTAATTAGTTTTCCTACCTCCAGTCTTTCTTCACATTAATCCGTCTTCTTGGTGTCAGAGGAACCCCTCCTGAAGCAAGGCCAGATCATGTCACATCCTTTAAAATAGACCAGATGGCTCTGACAGTATCAGGATAGAATCCAGATTCCCTCATGTGCCATTCAGGCCCTTCCACAATCTGGCCTCAATCTGCCTGCCCACCCTTCCCTCGCAGCAATTTCTTCCACATTTAACATGCCCCCGTCTCCCAGGTGACTTCCTCAGAATACCGTTTCCTCAGAAAGTGATGGAGGTTGCACTGAACACATTCCCCATGGCCAAATAAACCAGGGAGGCAATGCTGGCCTAAACAGAACTGGTAAGACTCCTCAGAGCCTAAGTACATTGAAAAATAAGATCCAGCAATATATTGTTTGGGGCACACATTTAGCAAAACTGGAGAGAAAAACAATGGAATTATAAATACAAAATTGAAGGCAGCAATTATCTTGGGTGGAAAGGAGAGATGTGTGACCAGAGAGGGATATACCAGTGGCTCCAATGATGTTAGAAATTGTTCTGTATCTTAAGCAAGGTACGGGGTATACGAGTGCGTGTTATTTGTTATTATGTTGCCTTTCACATTTTAACATCTCTGAAATCAGGATAAGCCTACAATCATGGATAGCCAGGTGACAATTGTGCTGTAGTTGTCTTTACCTTAAAAACGTCCTTGCTGATTTCTTTCGCTTGTGTTCTCCTTTTTTTTATTTTTATTTTTCGTGCATGAGTGTCATAAGGCAAAAATCTAAGCCTGAAAGACCTCTTTCGTTAAGTATAAAATAAAAATCGAAATGGCAAGAAATAATTCATCTGTGAGTTTATAACAATATCTACATTCTTGTTTTATGGAAACTATAGGGTCTTCAGGGTTGAAGCAGTTTTCCCACAACCTCTTCCCCTATTATAGTCAATGTTCATGGTACAGATGATTGCTACAATATCAAGCTTACACCTAGTAAGTGCATTCTAAATGTTATTTATTGGATTTCCAGTGACTATATTAATATCGAACTCAAATGATTCACTAACATTCTTCGCCAAATCTGGTCATTTCTAAAAAATAAAAACAGCAAAAAACCAAACAAACCAAGAACAGTGATTGGAAAGCCCACTTTGATAAATGTCTGACCTGATGAGACAATCCATATTTATGTGCTAACAGGAAAAAGCTACCAGAAGTCTTAAAGCCATATTGGTACTAATCTTCTCTGAACTGTTTCTGTGCTTAGTTTTCTATGATGTGCCATGTAGTGAATTTTGTCTTCACAAATTACTTCTGTTTTTAACATAAAAATCATAATATGCTTGAGGGATTGTGGCTTATGTTTTAGCACCACTTATAATGCTGTGCATATAGTGGTACTTAATCTGTTGTTTGGTTGATTAATGATTCTCTTTGTGTAAGTGTCACATTGATCATATCCTCAAAACATAGTTCTTAGGCTGTAATTCAGCTATGTTCTTATTGCCACAGCGTCTTAAAATTCTACCTGCGAATCTAAATTGGAAGTCATTCTGTAGTGTGTGATTCTTATTTATTTGGCTTATAGTAAATCAAGAGAGATTGATTGGTAGTTTAATAAACTGATTTATAAGAAAATCCCCAGTCATTGTGTCTACTGACCTTCAAGGTAAGAATGTTGGTTTGACCTGCTGTAGGTTCAGTAACATTGAATCCAGCTTTCCAGGAGATACCCAGAATCTCCATATGACCAAATATGGACTTCTAAGATTCATATAGACACCGCCTATTCTGATCATCACTTTCCATGAAGGCGCAAATTATATTTTAATAGAATCAGCCATCATCTTGCAGTCTGTTTTACTGTGGACTTTTATTTTCATTTGCATATTTTCCCTTTTATGAAAGGGCTACTCCTTTTCCTTGGTTCACTTGTGATCTTTTTTATTTTTACTTATTGTTACATGCTTTTCTTGCTGTTGAACAAGGTTTAAATTGGATCACTAATCTAAAATATTCATTTTGAAAATTACTTCACAAAAAATTAAAAGATTAGTAGTTAATGCTTTCAACTGTGCTCTTTAGTGAGAGCCAAACGGTATTAAAGTTTGCTCTTCATTGTCTTTTTGTTCTAAATAATATCTATTAGGATGGTTAGTACCAATATTTAAAATAGCCAAAGAAACGATTTTGCTCTGTTGTCCAGGTTGGTGTGTAGTGAAGCAATCGTGGTTCACTGCAGCCTCTACCTCCTGAGCTCATGTGATCTTTCCACCTCAGCTTCCTAAGTAGCTGGGACTACAAGTGCATGCTACCGTGCGTGGCTAACTTTAAAATTTTTTGTAGTGGTAGGGTCTCACTATGTTGCCCAGGAGTTCACTGGGCTCGAGTGATCCTCTTGCCTCTGCCTGTCAGAATGCTGGGATTACATGCGTGAGTCACTGCCACTGGCTGTGATCTGTATTTTTTTGTTGCTCACATACCACCGTAGTGCTAACCACTTACTGAGTTCTAGTTCTAATCATTTGTGGGGTAGAGACTTTGGGTAATATGTTCTATTCCTAAATACTTGCTTTTGGATTGTGAAAATGGAAGACTATTTAGAAGTGGAAACAATTGAGTTGCAATCTTTATACACCTAAACCAGGACCAGAAATCCTGGATTGCTGCATTTGCCATTGGTTCTTAAAAATAATAAATCCTAGAACATATTTTATTACCCCAAGTTATTACATATCAAAATTAAATCTTCCCAAGACAAATAAAATAAGTGAAAAGTTAATTGTGAATGTAGCTTATTTCAAAAATTACACTTAAATCCATACCGGAAAATACTTTTCTTTAGTGAAGAAGACATCACTTAAATGTTATGTAAAATTTTAGAATGAAAAACTTCTTGTAGATTTAATTCATTCTCATTTTAGAAGAACAGAGTTAAAATTGCTTCTTTGGTTAATTTAAATGTTGGTACTAATCATCCTAATAGATATTATTTAGAACAAAAAGACAATGAAGAACAAGCTTTAATACCATTTGGCTGTCTCTAAAGACCACAGTTGAAAGCACCAACTATTAATCTTTTAATTTTTTGTGAAGTAATTTTCAAAATGAATATTTTAGATCAGTGATCCAATTTAAACCCTGTTAAATAGCAAGGAAAGCATGTAATCAGAAATAATTCTTCTGTCACATTTAAACATTAAAGTCAAGGCCTTTTACAAACGTTTGAAAAGTAATTGAGAATAAGCTCATTATATTTTTAAAAATTCTTTTTTTTCATAGCATATACATGTTATATGTCACTTCTCCATGAGATCCTTTGTAATAGAAAGTCTTCAATGTGTTCAAAATAAAGAATCTACATAATAAAATTTTATTTTCTTTTTAAGGATTAGCTGAAAGTCAGAAAGGGTATTAAAGTATTAAACTACTCAAATAACTCCCCAAAATACTTTCATTAAGAAGATTAATAATTTGCACTGCATTTATCTGGGGGGAAAAAATGCTAAATTAATTAGTTTGGCATTGTTTTAAAAGGATAATGTCTTCTGATCAACCTATTCGAAGAGAGAGACATGATGCAGACTTGGAAGTTCAGCACGTGGAAACCATCACACTGAGGAGCCACAGAGTAGGCTTTTGTGGCATAGAGCCCTAAACTTTTTGGAAATTCTAACTTGAGTGCCAAAAGAGCTGTGGTTGTCTATGATTTCAGAGGCAGCTCACTGGGTTTTCCATGATGTAGAAAGCTTGAACCCTAGTTCTCATGGAGATCATCAGCTCCACAAAATTGGTTGGAGAATTATGATGATTGCAGAGAAGGAGGGCAATATGTCAGGGCTTGCTAATCTGTATTCTATAATAATCTGGGTATTGATTAGGGTTCTGTCTTCAGCCTGAAGGTGAAGGCATCATCTCCCTGTGATTGTTCCTCTTTTGAGTCATGCTCCCAGAGACATAATCAAAATAAGAGTGTACCTGAGGACTTTTGAACTGCATATGTAACTCCCCTTTGGGTGACACTTGACATCTTATAAGTTTGTTCAGGGCATTTGCTCAGTAAGATTGACATTTAATTAGCACATACTGTATGTTAGTTACTATGCTAGATACGTCAGCTCAGGTAGGAGGAAGAGAGAGGTCTGGGAAGGTCTATCATAAAAAGGTAGTAAACTTTTAGCCACCTTTTCAGCAAAGGACATAAAAATTATGGACTAGAAATAACAGTGATGCTTATATAAGTTTTTCAAGTTTTGTATTATCTGAATGTTTGGTATTAATTAATTTCATTTTTATTATTGCACTTCTTACTGTGTTATTATTGCATCTTTGACTACATACATTAATTCACTTGTTTATTCATTCAACTACTTACCCAACTATCTAACATTTACTTAGCTCCTACTCTGTTCTGGCCATGGATTAATAAATAAGACAGATTTTTCTCTGAAAAAGAGATAATATAGCAGATACTAAAAAATTTGGACCCTGAAACTGGAAGACTGGTGTCTGAGGCCCAGTTTTTGTCACTCACTTAGACATTATCTTTTCAAGCCCAGTTTGCTCGTTTGTAAAGTGGGGATTAATAGGACTATGGTGAAGATTGAAGGCATTTTAGGAGTGCTTGGCACATAGTAAGCACTCATGAATGTTCATCATTGTTACTACTGACAGCTGGCTCAGAGATTTATGGAAGTAAACCAACAATAGAGAACAGTGTAACAAATGTCAGTGCAAGGAAGCACTTGGTCCCAGCTAGAGAGATCACCGAAGTCTTTCTGGAAGACATGACACTTGAGTCAAGACCATAGGCACAATAGGAGCTACCTGACAAGGAGTCTGGAAGAGGATATTTCAGGCAAAGGAGAACAGCACTTACAAACGCAATAGGCTATAAGAGCTCGAGGCAGGAGTATTAGTCTGTTCTTACACTGCTATAAGAAATATATGAGACTGGGTAATTTATAAAGAAAAAGGTATAATTGACTCATGGTTCCACAGGCTATATGGGAATCATGATGCTGGCATCTGCTCAGCTTCTGGAGAGGCCTCAGGAAAACTTACAATCATGGTGGAAGGCAAAGGGGGAGCAGCATTTAAGAATGGCTAGAGCAGGAGGAAGTGGGGTGGGGAGGTGCCACACACTTTTAAACAACCAGATCTCATGAGAACCCTATCATGAGAGCAGCACCAAAGGGGGAAATCTGCACCCATGATCCAATCACCTCCCACAAGACCCCACCTCCAACATTGGGGATTACAATTTGACATGAGATTTAGGTGGGGACACAGAAGCAAACCATATCACAGGGCTTGGAGAAGAGCACTGAAGAAGAAAGATTTTATTTATTAAATGGCAGAAGCAGACTTTGTAGGGATCAATGTGAGGTAGGACGGTTCAATCACCCATTTTATAGACGAGAAGACTGAGGCCCAGCTGCCTTGGTTGAACTGAATAGACTAAGGTCAAACAGCTGGTGAATGAGAGAGTTCATTTATACTGTAGCTTCCATCACCAGTGCAGAGCTGATGTGGGGCAACAGCCTGCTGTAAGTGTACAGGCAAGAGGCAAGAGTTTATGTAGAGAAGTTTGTATCAGCAGCTATGTCTCTCCATGACTTATATTGTCTTTCTTAACTAGCTGTGTATTTAAGATTATTAAAGCAAGTGTTTTGGGGTGTATTATTGTTAGACACCCGTCTTTGTCCATTTTGTGTTGCTATAACAGAATACCTGAGGCTGAGTAATATATAAAGAAAAGAGGTGTATGCAGATCACAGTTCTGTAGGCTGGAAAGTTCAAGAAGCATGGCACCGGCATCTGCTCAGCTTTTGGTGAAGGCTTTGTGTTGCATCAGAACATGGTGAAGAAGGACAAAGGGGAAGTGACACATCTGAAGAGGGAATGAACCCAAGGTGTGTCCTGGCTTTACAACAACCCACTCTTGAGGGAACTAATGCATTCCTTTGGGAACTAGACCTGTCTTGGCGGAGTAACTCACTCACTACCACAAGAACAACACTAAACCATTCATGAAGGATCTGCCTCCATGACCCAAATACCTCCCACTAGGACCCACCTCCCAATACCATTATATTGGGAATCAAATTTTAACATGAGCTTTGGTGAGGACAAACAAACCATATGCAAACTATAGCAAAGATATTGTTTCTTCTTGTCAGAGCTCATCCACACTTGATACTACCACTTCTCCTCATTGCAAATCTAAGAACTATTTGGTTAGTGCAAAAGTAATCACTGTTTTGCCATTAAAAGTAATGGCAAAAACTGCAGTTACTCTTGTACCAACCTAATGTTTGCAAATTCTTAGCCACGTGATCTGGTCAAGATGAAGAAAGGGATCTGAAGAATTAATGATTTGTAATCAAGAAAAAACAAAGTTCAAATCTAGATATACTGTTTTACAGGTTCCAATTTCTCATCATTAGTATTTATTTAGTCCATTAGTAAGTCATTCAACAAATGGAGCTTTCATTGACTCTGTGTCCCAGGTCTTAGAGATACCATAGTGACAAAAATGAACTGCCCTGCCCCACAGTGAGGGTGGCAATGTGACAAGGAAGTAAGTGACTGCAAAGTAGTGTGACAAATGCAATAAATGTCCTAAGATGGACATTTATTCTGATCCAGAGCATCAAGAAGGGCTTTGTAGAGACAATGATTTCATCATTGAACTTTAAAATAGGCAGAGGTTGGAAGTCATTGAGCTGGAAAGAACTGGTAGTTAGGCAAAGGAGGCCTGGGGAACCTCAGGGCAGTGTCCTGGAGGGAGGAGGCTGTAATTGAGGAATGAGGAGACAGGCATTGTGACTGGATTGTAGGGGATTCATTCATCTCTGGAGAGGAGGCTGGAGAGACGAGACGTAGAAGCCAGATATGAAGGGCCATGTGAACCTGAGAAAGGAATTGAAAATTCATGTTAGGAACACTGTGGGATCATACACTATTTATGCAGGGGAGAAAAAGATCAGACATTGGATTTTAGAAAGGTCCCTCCTGTTACAGTGCTGTCACAGAAGAGATTTCTGTGACCAAGAGCAGGTGCAGGAATATCGGCTTGGGGACTTTTATGAGGGTGGCCTAGGGATGAAGGGAAGAGGAAAGATGGGAGTGGTAATTAGCTTAATAACTGGGTGTGTGGGAGGATGAGCGAGAGAAATCATAGATAAATTGCACTCACCAGATGCTACTGAGTCTATCTGTCTCTGCTAGTCCTGTTCATAGAAACAGGGGACACTGGGAGAGGGAGAGCCTGAGAATATAAAGAGGATCAGAAGACAAAGGAGTGAGTTTAGCTTTAGACCATTTGAATTTGAAATGTTTGTGGGTCACCCAGGTGTGTCTGTCCAGCATAAAGCAGGCCAGTGAAAATATCAGTGTATGTATATAAACGTAATAAGTAGTTGTTTGATGAATACACTCCCTGCATAAGGAGATCAAATTCCATCTAGAAGCTGAGTGGTTTCTCAGCACTCAAAGCAGTCCCAACAGGCTCTAACTGAGCTCAGAGTGCCTAGCCAGGCACTGGGGGAACCGGGGAAGGAGGGGCAGAGAAAAATCTAGATGGAGCTGCTTATGTAAGGCCAGAATTCAGAGAGACAGCCAGAGGCACTGCAGAATCTCTTCTTCATAGCCATGGGAATCATAGTAAAATTGTTCATAAAACACCAAGTTGCCTGAGTAGTAAATGAGCTAATTTTGTGATAAGCTCAAAGGACATAGAAGCCAAGAACATGGACTTTTGAGCAGATAATTCTGGTTTAAAATCCCATTTCTGTCCCTTTCTATGTGACCTTAGGGAAATTACTCACTCTCTCTAAGCCTCAGTTTCTTTTTCTTAAAGTGAGATGACACTACCTAGTTAGATACAAAAACACCTAGCTTATTGGATTTCTGAAGGATTAAGTGAAATATATATGAAGTTCTGGCAAGTTTCAGTGTTTGTCAATAGTGAGTCCTCCATCTCTGGTAGTTACTGTTGCTGTTATGAGACATCCCAAGAAGGCAAATATCTTCGTTGCCATGTTTACTACAGCAGCAGGGAGGAAAGGAGCAGGCAGCCATACCCATTCACGTATAGAACATGTCACTATACACATATTTATAATAACAGAAGACTCCATTATTTTCTTGCTTTAAAACCATAGCCATGTAATTTTATGAAAATATGAAAGAAGAGTGCATCCCGTTGCTAAGTGATATGCTCATGTAATTACTGCGGAAACAGATGGCCAATCAATAGTAGACAGCTAATTGCCTTACAAATGGATTTAGTTAAAGATTGGAAATGATGATAAAAGTGTGTTGTCCTTATGATAGTGATATTAAGGCAGTTCATGGTCAATTATAATAATATAAATCACATTGAAAGAGCATCTTATTTCTACTTTTAAGCTAATAGGAAGCCACTGCTTGCTGTATTGTTGAGCCAATCTTTGGAAGAAAAATGGAACCGCTCATTGTGCTAGACAAATGCTTTATTCTAGGTTACTTTTTCTTCCAAGGAAGATGAGCATTTGAAAAGTAATTATCTATCCATTCATTCTGCCAACCAACATTTAGTGAAGATCCACTATTATCCTTTCATGCAGATTTCCTTCTTCCATACTCTACCTTCTTCCTCCAGTTTGCTCCTAAAAAGTCCAAACTAGCAGAAAAATGTAGAAGTGGGCACCCTGTGCACGCACAAGGCTGATGACAAGGTAATTTGGAACAGTCTTTTAAGAAAACAGTATGCCTCTTGTCAGTCAAGCACAAAAGCATGATGCCATTTGGTCCAGGAATCTCACCTTCTTAGAAACTTAATGTGGAGAAAATAATTCAGCAGAAGAAAAAAGCTGCTTGTATGAAGATATTTATTGTGGAATTATTTATAAGAATAAATTGGAAACAAATTATATGTCCAATGCTAAATAATAATTAAGAATGACAATCCCATTTATTCATTCTACATAACATTATGCAGCTATTTATAATGTTTACAGTCTTCTTAGAAATCTGAACAAAATTAATGGTCTCGTAAATAAGGTAGTTTGCAAGAATTCACCAGTTCTGTGTTTATAGCTATGCAAAGAATAAGTATAAAATATGAAAATGACTGAGAAAGAGCAAACAAAACTGAAAATAATTGTGTTAGGACAGTGGAATATTCTTTTTTTGATATTCTTTTATGATATATTAAATGTGAACACCGCAAAGAATTGTTCTGTATGTAGTCAAAATCCAAGATGGCACCTCCCAAACAGCAAATAAAAAGCCTTCCTTACTTTTAGAATTCAAGTAATCTTAGAGAAATAAATAGTTCTGTTTCTTCATGTTTTATCTCCCTTGTTTTCTATTGTGAGAGGCATTTACAAGTATATTGAATTTCTCATGCTTATGAATTCAACTGCTGCTGCTTTTCGACAAACAGCCTTAATCCTTTGTTTGGCTGTCATAGTTGCTACTGTAGGAATTATGATGCTGCCAACAGAGAATTCAGGAGCTAAAATGAAGAGGTTTGTAAATGCCAGTACACTTGCACCCTTTTCTGGATGTTACCAACTGTATATACGTGTATATCTCTTTCTATGTATTTGTCTTATTAAACTCCAACCTTGTTCAGTGCATGGACTATAAGATTTATTTAATCTGAAAACATGCTCTGCATGCTATAATTATTATTACAGAAGAAAATAAATATACTCACTAATCAGAGCATACACTAGCAATGAAGAAGGAAAATGCTGCCATCCTTGGGGGTGGATTTCCATAATGTTCCTCATGCCCATGCCAGAATTCTGTTTTCTTTTTCTTTCAACTTCCTAGACCCTGATTTCCAATGTGAGAATAGTTTCCCAGTCAGAATTGGATAGGAGAGATGGAAGTCTGTGCTGGCTACTTTTATAAATATTATGTGGTTGTTATTTTAGTGTGATTGGAAAAGAAAACAATGAATAAAATTAGTCATAATGATTCATATTAACACTGTGAGGGAATAATTATATTTCTATATATATATATTTTGAGACAGAGTCTCACTCTGTCACTCAGGCTGGAGTGCAGTGGTGCGATCTCGGCTCATTGCAACCTCTGCCTCTGGGGTTCAAGTGATTCTCACGCCTCAGCCTCCCAAGTAGCTGGGACTACAGGTGCATGCTATCACGCCCAGCTAATTTCGTATTTTTAGTAGAGATGGGAGTTTTGCCATGTTGGCTAGGCTGGTCTTGAACTCTTGACCTCAGGTGATCCACCAGCCTCGGCCTCCCAAAGTGCTGAGATTATAGGGTGAGCCACCACGCCCAGTTGGGAATAATTATATTTCTAAGTGACAGAGCTTCATTAGGGTTACACATTTGCGAGGAACATGCTCGCTTACTGGAGATGCTTGGGTTGCAGGTGCCTCCCGTTGGCATGTTGTATAGCGCACATCTGACCTTTGGAGCCCTTCCTACCATCTCCCATAAACCGAAAGGTGCAATTTCCAAAACTGTTTTCCTTAAGACCCAGGATATGAAGAAGATTATTTGAAAATCCCCTTAGAGATAGAAAGAAACAAAAAAAAACAAAGCAATGGTCCTTTTGCTTGTGTATTATTCTATTCAATCCTCACTTTAGACAAAAATCACTGTAGGCCTTCGGTGACAGAAACAGATGTCTCAGAGAGGGCTGGATCACACAAAGTCAGACTTCACCTGGGTAGAAAGCATTGTGCATTGACAACCACCTGGGTTTCAACTAGATGAAATGTGATAACGCAGAGTATTGTCTCGTAATCCTTATGGATGTTTGGCTGAGAGCACCAGTGATGATTCACAAGGCCGCTCACAGGGAATAGCTGAGCAAATGTATGTATGTAGATGTTTGTGTGTCTGTGTATATGTAGGCGTGTATGTATATATAAGCAAGGGCATGTTTATCTGTATGTTTATATGCGTGTACACATATTTGTGTATGTGTGTACATATGTGGGTACATATGAGTGTACATATGAGTATGAGTGTGTGCATGAGTATGCACACATATATACATGCATGCATAGGTATATGTGTGTATATATATGCGTATGCATCTGTGTGTATGTACATTAAATGTTTTTAATTACATTTGCCAAATGCATTTTGGTTGATGTAACTTCCCACATTTCCAAGGTTACTGACATAATTTAACACACAACATACGTCAGAGTTGTTATTTTGACTTTTTTAAAATTAAAGATGCAATTTCTAAATGAGTGCAGGAGACTTCAGAAATATTAGTGTGCTAAATTTCAAGTTCCTGAAACTTTAAAACTCAGAAAAGAAGGGTGAGATCTTAGACATAAGCTCCTGTTTTCAGTTGCTTAAAATGTGAATGGATTGCAAGGCATCCAGGATCCACATTTCCCCAGTAAAGCCCTTGAGTCCTAAGGCACTATCACAGGCAAAGGCAGTTTCCCTGCCAGCCCCCTCATTTCACAGAACACAAGTGTAACCTTTGTGTAGGTGAGTCCAGAGTGTCCTGGCTTCTCGTGGGCCTCTTTATTGTAAACAGAGCAGACTTGTAAATAAGCCAGAGCTTTAGTTTCCAGAAAGATAATCCGAGGCATGGAAAGGATGGTTAGTCTGAAGAGCTAATTTTAGGCCCCGGAATCTCAGCAGCATCCTTTTAATATTGCAGCACACACTGCTGTTTCCAGGGCCTCTTCAGGATCTATTTAAATAAATTAGGATCTAAAGAGCCCTCCTGTTTCCTCAGAGTTAAGCTAATGCTGCCAGCAGTACCATTTTGGTTCCGTGGTTGCTCTTTGTACGCCTCATAAGGCCCTTTCTCAACCCTCCACATGCTGGGCCAAGCACAACCTGGTGGTCATGGCTCAGACACCATTTAATTTCCTTCTCAAACAGTCTTGTTTTATGTAAGTTGACCTTTTCATGACTGTAAAATTTCCTCATTAGAAAATGACAGGCTCTCTGGGATTGGAAACCTTTCCTGATAACACTCTGTATAAAGGTGTCTTTGTAAGATTTTCCTCATTTAAAAATGAAAAGAGACCCTTTCATCTACTCCACTAACAGCTTTCAGAGCACACAGACAATCCATCTGAATTTTGTTAAAAAAAAAACAAAAAAAACCAACACCAGAAAACCTTCACTTGTTGGGGCAGCCAGTAAAGGGGTGTCAGAGATGAATCTAAAAGATCCGGTTTTAAGGAACTCCGAGTCATTATCCACTCCATTTTCAGAGTAACCATTCTCTGTTAAGTATGTAACATATGCCATTGCTAGAATTTCCTACCGCTCTACAGGGTTCCTATTACAATTGAGGAAACTTGGATTCAGAAAGGTCCAGAGGCTCGTCCAAGGTTATTGAGCAGGTGAATGGCAGAGCTAGCGCTTAAACCTAGGTCCTTGTGGCTCTGTTCTTTCCACTGCATCATTCTGCCTCTCAAGGCAATAATTTCTCAAAAAAATAAATTTCAGACAGACATGCTACAGATGCCTTAGTTTGCATGGAATACATGCTATTAGCAACAGTTATTTGGATTGGAGAATTACTAGGGTTTCTGACCTCCGCAACTGGAGTACCTTTGCTACAGTACCAGTCCTGAGGCAGGCTGCCAGGATTCAAACCCTTTCATGGCCTCTGGCTGGCTGTAGGATTTAGGGTTGTCACTTCTGTGGAGTGAGGTTTCTTGAGCTGAAACATGAGCACGTGTAACATAATACTTTCCCCATAGCCTTGTTGTAAGGAGTAAATGAGAGAATGTTTGCAAAATGCTGTTGGATAATTAATACAGAGTAGCTGTTATTATTACCAAAATGACATGGAAACGTTGCTGCCTCCCTGCCCACAGGAAAAAATTTGGGGAGCAAATCAACTTGTGACTTGCGAGAAACCTGAAATAATAGTACCAAATAAAGAAAGCTGATGTACACAATTTGCCAACAGTGGAGGGCATTGCGACAAAAACAGCCCGACAGGAAGGCCGAGGCTGTCACATCCCATTACTCCGGAGCTGTGACTTCATGCTGACTCAGCCAAAGGCAGGCAGTAATCACAGCCAAGTTTATATGCTCAGAATTGATGTGGCCATATTTCTACATTCTCAAAAGTAAAGTCAAGATAAAACGGTGATCAGAAAGTTTTTATGGGCCTCATCATGAAAGGCTGACAGCTCCAGCTTATTGATTTGCCTTTAGTTAACCTCTGTAATTCGAAGTGATCACCCTGCCAAAAATGAAGGTATATCAAGGGAATCCTTTTTACCTTTTGGTCTTTTTGGAACAAAGACCTTGTCAGTTCTTCTTTATTCTATAGAGAGCAATTGATTTGGGGCGATGGTAAGTGTTCAGATGAGATTTCTGGAGGACATTTATCTGAGTCGTCCCAGACAATCAATATTGTTTATATTAACGATGTGATTGCCTCACCCATTCAGAAATGCCTCAGTACATGCATGGACGCAGTCCAAGCACTGTTTTCAATTATCTTTCTGTATTTCTAGTTGGTAGAAATAAATTAGAAGACATGTATTTGACTACTATTCTGCACCAGCAAATCCATTTTTTTTAAATGGTGCTAATTGTGGTTGTCATGGAAACCCTAAATGTAGTTAGGCTGAATTGCTCAATGTATTTCTTTTTTCTCTGTAAGTGATTATTTCTTTGGCTGATATTGAAGTTCCTCCTCTAGAAAGCTATTATGCATATGCTCACGAGACATTTACTCTAAGTTAAAATGCTCGATAAATCTGTTACACCAATTATATTTGTACTGTGGTTATGAGAATCAATATGCTTGAGATGTAAACTGATCACCTAGAAAAGTGAATAAACCAGCTGGCTTGTTTTTTTTCCCCCGCTGAAAGTAGTGATGTAATGCCTAGATGATTTTCAAAAATATTCTGCTTGCTTTAAACTTTTGGTATTATTTAAGGTCTGTGTGTATGCTTTTCAAATGTCATTTTGCTCTAACTTTTCTGAAAAATGTCAAAATTATATAAAGAGTCATGTCTGCTTCTTGTTAATCCTTTTGGCAGATTTCACGGGGGGAAAAACATATACATGGAGGATATAGGCCGAGGTAAAAAGCCTCTGAGTCTAAATGGTCGCAGATAAAATACTAGATGTACCATTTATTAATTGTGCGTACTTACCCTGGGTTGTAGTCTTCATATGTAAAATGAGAGTCATAGCCTCATTGGGTTGTTTAAAGATGAAGCGTAACTATACATGTCATACTGCTCATATGGTGGCAGGCATATAAAAGATGCCCTAGAAATTTTACTCTTGTTCCTACCTAATCAACCTTCCCTTCTGCACCCCCTCACAGGGACTCACTCCTGGGTTTCTGGAATTATGTGTTTGATTGAAGGGACAGAATGTTTGGCTAGCAGAACCTTAGCAAATTTTTAGCATCCTTACAGCATCCCCATGTTATGGGAAACAAGCAATGTCCTGGGACAAGCCTGATCTGAAAAGAGAATCTTCCACAAGGATTTAAAAAGTTCTGTCACAGTAACTTCCAACCAAATACACTCTCAAGAAATTTATTCTTCCGAAACAAATATCCTGTTGACTGGATGATTGATTTGGAGTGGGGAGAGAACTCTTTAGGAGCAATAGTCAATAGTTCACCCTTGCATGTGTGAGTTTTAGAATTTGTACAACCAAACTTTTTTTTTTTTTTTGCAATAAGATCCTCACTCTGTCTCTCAGGCTGGAGTTCAGTGGCAGGACCATGATTCACTGCAACCTTGACCTCCCAGGCTCAAGTGATCCTCCTGCCTTAGCCTTCTAAGTAGCTGGGACCACAGGTGCATGCCACCACAGCCAGCTAATTCTTAAATTTTTTTTGTAGAGATTGAGGGGGATGTTGCTATGTTGTCCAGGCTGATGTCAAACTCTTGGCCTCAAAGTGATCCTTCTACCCTGGCCTCCCATACAGGTGTGAGCCACTGCATCCAGCCAACCAAACATTTTAAATGCGATAATAGAGCTACTTTCTCAGCTCATTACACTGGTACAGAATCTTTCTTCCTGGGATCATGAGGTATTGGTAGCATGTCTTTATCTTACTAAATGAGTCTTTATCTTACTAAATATTCCCTACTACATCGCTGATTCATATTATGAGTCTTATTTATTTTAATTAAAGTGAATATAGAGAGCAAATTTATGTTTCCAACATACCTTGTATATGTCTCAGTTATAGCACTTACCACATGGCACTATAATCATTTGCATATATTTATCCCCCATAGATTAAACAATTTAGAGATGACTGCATTCTGTGAAACCAAACAAAACTAAAATTTGAAATCTTCAGTATCAAGTAAGTTAGGCTCTTCACTCATTCAGTGATTATTTAATGAGCCTCTACCATTTTCCCTGTGCTGGACTAACTGTTGGGAATTCGGGAGTGAATGTGGCAGACACGTTTCCTTCCTCATTAGGCAATGAAGCTCGTATCTGCTAGAGCAGCCGGTGAGTGCTGTCAGCAGTGAACTTCCAGCTCTATAGCACTCAGTGGCTCCCTAACGTGCTTGGGACTGCCCAAGAGTCAAGTAAGGCTTCCTGAAGACAACGGCTTTGAAGCAGAGAACTGAAGATACACAACTTAGAGGGTTAGGGAGAGTGTTCCAAACCAAGGGAAAAACAAATGTAAATGGACACAGTCAGAGGTCAAAAGACAGTTTCCTGAGTTCCTGTGCCTACACGTTCCTAGGGAAGGGTCTCAACCCCTGCATGAAACATACACTGATGACATGAATTTGTTGTTTTTAGGTAGGAGATTGCATTTGTTACATAAACTGCAGCATCAGCAGCTTGGGATCTGTGTTTCTTAGGCTGAGGTGACACCCCTGAGGGTCCCTGATGGTGCAGCCTTTCAGGATGACTTTGCAGCAACACAGCGCCCTCCCAGTGCACCCTGGAATGGAGCCCTGGGAGAGAACAAAGACACCCTCTGGGGTTTCTTCGAGATTTCTATTTGTTCATCTGTTCCTCCAGTCTTCAAACACATGTTGGTTTCTCAAGGGGTTGCTCATTCAATTGCCAAGTACACAAGGATTTGAACTAATGATCTAATTTAAAATAAGGTGTAGTAGGGACGTGTAGAATTAAGGAAATTATAGGAGACAGCATGTTGTTTGGAGTCCAGTCGTAGAAAACTGGTTTTGCCTCCTGATTCCTTCTCTCAGGTCTAGGTAAACTTCAGCACGTTCTTCTTTCCATCTGTCAGGCAGGGATAGGAACACCTGCCCAGAGGGCTGCTGGAAGATGGAGTGAAAATGATGCTTATTACCTGTTTAACGTGGTACCTGGCATCATCCACAAGTGATAATTAGGAAAGAGAGTAATCTTTAGAAGCTTCAGCTTTGTTTTCTTTTTTTCACTGCTGTATTTTCTTTGTGGTTTTTTTTTTTTTAAAGCAGCTTTATTGGAACATAATTTACATACCATAACATCCATTTTAAGTGTATAATTCAATGAATTTTAGTATATTTAGAGTTGTGCAATCAACATCACAATCTAATTTTAGGACTTTCCCATCATCCTAGAAAGAAAAGATTTGAATTTTCTTTTTTGTATCTATGAATTCCAAACTATGCTCAGGAAATATTCAATTTAAGGACCCATCATCATATTTACCTAATGACCACGAGTGTCATATCTCATGATATTATGATAATTATCATCAAGAATGTTAATTCTTTAAGTATGTTACTACTTTAGATAATTTGTTGATATTATTAATAAATGTTAAAATGGTCTTTTTTTTTTGACAAACAACATTTAATGATGACTGGTGGTAGTTAATCAAATAAATTTTTAAAAATCTTGCCATAAAACCTTTGGGAAAAATATCTTTTCTGGTTTGTGTTGTTATGAAAAAGTAGCTAGTTAAATAATCTTGAATATGTTACTAGAAACTCATTGAAAAACGGCAGAGTTAAGTAGAGAGGCCATGGGATTAGGCACAAGGGCTCTTTAGAGCCAGAGTTCAAACCCAGTTCAGCCAGTTATAGGCTGTGGAATATGAAACCAAATGCCTTACTTAACTCTCTGGCCCACAGTGTCTTCATATGTAAAACAGAGATGATAGTAGCAGTACCTGTCTCATAGGGTTGCAGGAATTAACTTATGATATATGTAAAGCCATTAGTATTGTGCCTGGCATACAGTAAGTGTTCAGTAAATGACTGCTGGAATTTTATTGAGTATAGACTCCCAGGGAATTGATAAAGGGGACCTTTTTTTAAAGTTTAAGAACACATTAGGAAAAGTAGAGAAAGAGGTTGCTTTCATCTTAAGTAGGGAATCAAAAAAGCTCCCACCCCCTACCCCCACTCCTGACTGGAAAATGACAGTTTTTAAAGAACTAAATAGAAATAAACCTTGATGTGTGTTCTCTGTGACATAGAGAGAGAGCTATTGCACTGTAATCTGATTTTGTTCTTTTAGCTATGAAGAGACGAGATGAGAGAGACCAAAGAGACAGCTGATCTTGCTAGGAGAAAGGCTCCTAGACAGACACCCTGAAGCCTTGCCTTTACTTAGGTTTATTGACACAGGGAGGGGTCATCCATCTGCAGCTGGGCCAAAAAAATGCCAGGAATAGCCACAAAAGGCTGGAGACTATGACTGGCAGTTTGAATGTCATCCTTGCTCCTGGCTGTAGTGTGACTGGTGCATAGTTGGGGGTGAGGATATTAGCACGAAAACCAGTGGATTCAGAACAAGTAGGATGGCCTAGTTCCCACGGGACTTCAGACCACATGGTCACTTGTAGGATTGCATGAAGAGGTGATATTGACTAGGGCTGATGCCCTGTGATTCTGGGGATTTTGAACATAAGGGCTTGAATAACAACTCAAATTATGGATGGGGTTGTAAATGGGGAAGGACAACCACAGGAGGAGGTGGGTCAGGCTGACGCCATGATGAGAGGCCAGGAACCGGGATCTGTGGACACCGGGCTCTATCACTCCTAGTTGGTATTCACAGCCTTTTAAAATCTGAAGGTGCTTTAGTCTTTCCTGGCCCCTTCTACACCAAGGAGAGCTTTCTAAGCCCCAAGGTGTCCCAGGCTGCCAGAGAAAGTTTAGTTCCATGTGTCTATGGTATTGACTTGTGACTCCTTGGTTTTCCTTCGGATTAGAGCTGGAGTGTCTGAAGGCTTGATAGAAGCTGATTTCCCAGGATCCAAAAGCTTCCTTTGTCAGGGCTGGCACCAGGGCTCAGCACTTTCTTAGACTTCTGGTTCAGCCCTGACAGGGTTTTGAAAACCAAATTAAAAAGAGACTAAACACAACTTGTAGAAAACCAAAAATCTAGGAGGAAGATGCAATCAAATCTTCTGAAAACAAGATAATTGATTTGAAAAGACAAGTATAGATGTATTAGGTGGAAGCACACTCATTCTCTTATTCTTTTTTTCATTTTATTTATTTTTATAGAAACATTATTGGCTTTCTATGAATGGAAGGTGGTGAATTATCTGTGTAGAAGTTTAAGAGGATTCAGACATAATCTGCGTTTTCAATGAGTTTCTGTTCTTGATCAGGGATTGGCAAACTATGCCTGGGAGGTCAAATCCTACCGGCTGACCGTGTTTGTAAATTGAGCTTTACTGGAAAACAGCCATGCCCATTTACTTACCGCCATTATAGTTGTTTTCCTGCTATAATGACAAAGTGAGTAGTTGTAATAGACATGGTATAGCCTGCAAGGCCTGAAACATTTACTGTTCGGCCCATTACATAAAAAGTTTGCTTCAGATGTAGTCAGCAAGATGAACAGATAAAGAAATGATTTTTTATATATATACACACACACACACACGCACACACATATATCATTTATTGGTATATATATCAATGATGGTATATATATCATATATATGATAGATATACATACATATATGTGTACACACACACATATGTATAATGGAACATTATTTGGCCAGAAAAAGGAAGGAATCCTGCCATTTGCAACAATGTGGGTGAATTTTGAGGGCATTATGCTAAGTAAAATAGAGAAATAAAATTATTATATAATCTCACTTCTAAAAAGGTTGAACTAAGAAACAGAGTAGAATTGCAGTTTTCAGGGCCTGGGGTTTGAGGGGAAAATGGGGAGATGTTGTTCAGAGAGTACAAACTTTTATTTGTAAGTTTTGTAGACCTAATATATAGAATGGTGACTATAGTTAACAATACTGTATTGTATACTTAAAATTTGCAAAGAAATTAGATCTCAAATGTTCTCACCAAAAGACAAAAGACAAAAAATAACTAGGTGAGATGATAAATGTGTTAACTAACTTAATTGTGGTAATCATTTCACTATATATATACACACACACACACATATATGCGCATACACATACACACACTTATACATATATATGTATGTATTTCAGTAGAGTAGAAATAGAAAATGATGATACAGCATTGTAGGCCAAGAAAGAGACTATGGAATGAACCCCACCCCACCATGTATCTCCTGAAATCCTGAGTGACATGAGACTGCAGAGTGTCTGGCATTGTTGTATCAACACCAAATAAGAATGTAAAGACTAATCTCTAAGCCAAAGGTTTTATTTGGGAATACACAAATAATAGAATTGCAATTTGGGGCACACACCCAGACCTGGATGGCCTCTCATAAGTCCTGAGACCAAAGGGAAAGGTTAGGATTTTACTGGGGGAAAGAGGAGGTTATGCAAGTTGTTTTGAAAGAAAAGTCGTTGGTTCTGGTGATGTCTTCCAGGAGCTGCTGAGCTCTGATTGGTGAGTGGTGGCATCGCCAGGTAAAACTTGTCATCTTAAAGTCATAGCAGGCTGTTTCCTTGGAACAGGCTTGCATGACAGTGGATCAGGTGAGTGGGGCAGATTTAGAGTTGAAGTGTTTCAATGTGTTTTTACATGATATGTAGGACTTAGATGCTACTAATGTTCTCACTTTTGGTTTATGGATCCGGGATCCAGGACATATTGAATTGTAAAAAAATTTCCCAGAAAGCAACACAGTGAGCATATCCAGATCAAAATAGAATTTTCAAGAGCTGATTGGCTGAAGGGCCGTGAGTGGGAGAAAATGGCCACTGGGTGTAAAAATGATACACGCTGCTCATAATGGCAATGAAAGTAGAAGTGAACCAAGAAGTTGTGGATTTAGTTGTAGTGTGGATGATAGTTTGTTTCATCTAAGCCAGTGGTTCTCAGACTTTAGCACACAACAGCATCGCCTAGAGGGGCTGTTAAACATAGGAGCGGGTCCCCACCCTGGAGTTTTTGTTTCCGTATAGGTCTGGTGTGGATACGATGATGCTGTTGCTTTCGATCTGGGGACCACACATTGAGACCACTGATCTAAGCCATCTGGGGGTTGACTGTGAGACAAGGTATTACCTTTTTCCATGGTGTAGACACATATCATGAGATGTGTAAATTCTAAAATCTTGCCAACAGGAGACCGAAATTACTGTCACAGTGTAGGGGGTCCAACAAAGATATAATGTTACCTCCAGGGGGTGCCATTTCCTTGTGAATGACTGCCTTAGCTGTCGTGTATAAGCTGCATGACCATACAGAGGCCCTGAAGTCTGGTAGTGGAAATGCATTTTCCTTTGTGATATCTGACATTACTTTTAAACAGAGAAAGTCCTCCTCCGTTTCCTCTAGGAGTCTCCTACCCGCAATCCAAAGATCAACTTTATAGTCACCTACGTTTGCTTTTCTTAATGAATTCTTTTTAACACCTTCATTATAAAGTCAAATTCTGTTCATGTATTCTGTGAGGTGATGATTAAAACAGCATGTTGTTTTCCTAAGTGACAATTTTCTCAACACTTTTGGAATACACATTTGTTCTTCATTCACTGATGGTGGAATCTTTCTCATATGTTGTGTGCGTGTATTTGTATTCTGAGACTATTTATATAGCCTTTGTTGTGCTAGTTCATTAATTCTACAAATGCTTACTATGTTCCAAGCACTGTGGAGATATCAGTATGAATGAAACAGTCATGAATAAAACACATGTGGACTCTGCCAGCATGAAATTTACCATCTCAATAGTCTGTTCCATTGTTCATCTGTCTATTCTAGCTCAAGCATCATATTAGTCTTAATTGTCATAGCTAAATTTTAACTATGCTGTAGAGAAATTATTCCTTAGTACCATTAAAAATGTTAGTAATTTTTGTCTATTTATTCTTCTTAATATACCTTGGAATAATTTTTTCAGAAATTCAAAAAGGGGAAGAAAGCTCTCTGTGACTTTCATTGGAATTGTCTTGCAGTATATATTTGGGAAGAATTGATATTTTCTATAAAACAGTTTTCCCTCCCAAACCATTTTTATTTATTGGGGTCTTCTTTCGTATCTCTGTATTATAAAATAACATGCAAATACTAAAATTTGTTAGTCTGCTGAATTTTATGAAATGCTTTTTATCAGCAATATGAGAAATTCCATGAAACTGTAGAACTGGGCCCACAGGGAAGGAATGAGAATTGAGGTTATCAAATAGAGAAGGGAAAGTACAGAGAAAGAATTACTCTAAAGCAAAAACAGTAAGAAAATTTTTATGTTATCAAGATAGTCATGTGAAATAATGCATGGTCCACGTGCATAAACCACATCCAATGTTAGTCTATTTATTTTTTCTTGAAATGTCTGTTTCTCCTGCAAAGTACATTGCCATATAAATTTTAAACAGTGAGGACATCAGGCCCTGAGCAGTATTCCTGCCATTGTGACAACAATGACTGGCTTTTGCTGTGCATGTTTGCAAACATTGGTTGAGACTTGTAGACTGACAATCTAAATGGGCAATATGTCCATAATCTGCATGCCAACTGGCACACGCTGATAACATCTGACAGGCCTCTCTTGTCAAAGCTTTTGAACACCTAATAAATACAATTGTACCCTCTTTACCCTTTGAAAAATCTGAGATACTGGTTTTTCCCTTTGAGTTACAGATGGTGATATCATAAGAGCTTTGAGACAGCTGTTCAGCCTCATTGATGGAAATGCTTGTGGCAAACAATACATTCTTCAAATCTGTGGTCGTCTTTCTTTTTTCTTTTCCTGCTTAATGCCAAGCTGATGATGCAGAATATGGACCTCAATTGCAATTTTAGTATTAGAGGTCAGAAAACACATAGAGATCTGGGTGAACAAAGAATGTGCAGTAACCACATTTTACCTGTCCTACTTTGTTTGGGAATGAGCTCCTATTGTATTAAAATGAACTACTGGTCAGTGCTGTGGAAGCAATTTATCCCAAGAACTTATTATTGGTTTAGTGATTGTTTTTTGTTATCATGGCGTCTATGGCCACTGCTATTATTGGGTTAGATGCTCATTTCCTTTGACTGTGATGTTTTAAAAAACCCTAGCTTAGGTGAATATAATTGTTACCATTTATAATAGTAGATTGCGTTCTCATCTTCTCTGTCTCTGGTGTAACAAAGAGATAACAAATCAATGAGATGATAGAATTTAATAATGTACAAAGTATTTCGTTGTTAGTGATGCATTTTCAAATGATGACCTATGAAATTTGAAAATAAGAAGGGAGAAACTTTTTTTCCCCTCTCCTATTAAGGATCACTGACCAGCTTGGAAAAAAATAACCCAAGTCAGGTGCATGTAAAAGGAAAATAATTTGTTTGCATTTATGTTTTTATTAAGAGAGAAAGAAATATAAACAGCTAAAGATATTCTTTTAAAGTTAAAATTTGGGGTTTTAAAGTTTCATTGGCTACCTACATTAAATTAAGAGAAATATGTAATTTAATGTGAGCATAATAGGAGACTCCAGGATTGGGGGAGGGAGATGAATGGTATGGGGGAGGGCGAGAGACAGGCAGACAGAGACTGCAGGGGAGCTAGAGGATGGGGAGAAGGTGGTGGGGAAAAAAAGGGAAATGAAAGAAAAGATAGAGAAATTAAATATTTAATAATAGAGCCAAAGGACGAAGAAAAGAGCATATATGAGGATGGCGTGAGCTCAGGAGTTTGAGCTTGAGCTCAGGAGTATGTCAGCCTGGGCAACATATTAAGACCTCATTTCTGCTTAAGAAAAAAAAATAGCTGAGTGCAATGGCAAACACCTATAGTCCCAGCTACTTGGGCGTCTGAGGCGGGAGGATGGCTTGAACCTTGGCGGTTGAGGCTGCAGTGAGATGAGATTGTGCCACTGCACTCCAGCCTAGGTGACAAAGTGAGACCCTGTCTCAAAAACAAAAATAAAAACAAAAAGACAATAATTGATAGAAAGAAGGTGACAAGGATGCATGATAAGGCAGGAAGAGGGAGAAGGAAGTAACTGCAACTGGAACTAAAAAGAGAAAAGCTCTGAGGGCTTTCCAAGCTCTGAGATGACTGTGTGTCTTGGCTTGGGTTCATCTCTTGTTTCCCTGGATGTCCGAATCAGTTACTACCAGATCCTCTGACAGCCCAGCCTGGGAGTCTCTTCTTTCTACAGCTGGTGCCCCCGACTCACAATTGCTTATCACTATAACCTTGGTCTTTATGATCAATGCTGTCCCCAGCTGGACTCGGTGGCCATCAGTCTTGCCTCTTGCCCAGTCCTGATTTTGTGTTTCATTTTTTTGTAATTGGATTTTTTTTTGTTGTTGTTTGTTTGTTTTTTTCCTGTGCCAAGCATCTATCTTTGGTAATCTCCCTACTACTTTTTTCTTTCTAAATGCAAGGCATTGCCTTTCTCCTATAAGCACCTCTTCTGAGCCTGGAAACCTTCTGACTGCAGCCCAAGCCCCATGTCCTATACCCAGTGCTGTCAAGATGGGAACTACTGAGCCTGGATGGCCAAATCCCCCCATTCCTGATAGTCTGTTCGCATTGGGATACACCCTGCTGAACCTGACATGAAGACTGCCTGAAACTCTACATTATGGATATTTTGGCTGGCTTCCTGGTTTGGATGGTCTTATTTGGTTACCAGATAACTAGATCATTTCAAGGTCCTAAAATATGCCAATTTTTCCTTGGAAATTTTATAATAGTATATTATTTTCTGCCTTGAGATTTTTTTTTTCAAATATGGAGGGGGCAGGGACAATGTTTTAAATAAACTTCCTTGAGATTCTGGAAATGATTATGAGGAAACAACTGAGGTTTTAGAAATGTAACTGGAAAACGTAAAAATGCCATCAGCTTCCTACTTATTCCCAAAAGTCTCTTTAACATTGAAATGATGCCAAAAATATATCATCTTTGTTCTTTGGGAAATTAGAGCTCTTTCATTCCATAATGCAAAAAAGTTGTACTCGCAAGTAATATCCCAGGCTACTTGCTAGAGATTGGATGAAATTACATAGCTGCTGATCTGAAGTCATTTCATGTCTGACTTGTGAGTACAAGTGTTGGGCACAATTGAAGTTTTCTTTCTAATTAAAAAGTAGGCTTTTTTCTTTCATAATCAACTTGCTGTCTGTAGTGGTTCACATAATTGCTGATAGTCGCACTTTCCATTGATCCTAATTTATGGAAGGTTGTAAGACGAGAGAACTTAGATTTTCACCAAAATTCGCCTTAAAATAAAAAAGATGTAATATAAAACCTTGTTTGGTTTGTTTCTGAAACTTTTGTTCCTTTGCTCATACTGTCACTCATGAGCATGTTCTGATTGACTTTGTGGGAAGAGGATACAGCATGAGCATTTCACCTGGTCTGTCAGGAACAAACAAAAAACCAACCAACCAACAATGTCTTAAGAATACTTGACAAAACTTAAATCTATGGTCGAATCTACATAATTATGTTAGAATGGCCTGGTAGGGGAAAATGTGCTGGGCCTAAAGTGTTGTTTCACAGCTCAACCTGCTGCATGAACAGCATGGGCAGGTCCCCTGAATGACATGCTGGGAGCCATGCATGGCTCCGCATCCACTGAACTGGTCTCATCTTCCCCTTATGAGAGCTATGGTATGACAGGTGCAGTGTGTGCACTTGTTTGGGATGACGGGTTGGGGTGACCTCAGGTAAAGGAGGCAGGAAGAAGCAGAAAGCCTTGGTCTTATGCACACTGCCCCCAAGGTGTGGAAGCCACCGGTGGTCATTATTATGAAATCTGGGAAGTGCAATCCATGGGCAGATCATAATAACAGGTAACCCAGGTGGCAGGTGAGGGTTTCTATCAGGTGGCCACAGTGACTTTGGGAGACAAGGCCGTTAACCCCTAGATTGGACTTAGAGAAGATACTAGGGGTGGATTGCGTATGGAGTAATTTTCCTGGACTAAATTACTATTTACTTATAACCACGGATGCTATTATGGGTTGAATTTTGTACCCCACAAAATACATAAAAGTTGCAAACCCAAGTACCTGTGAATGTGACTTTATCTGGAAATAAGGTCCTTGAAGATGAAATTAGTTAAGGTGAGGCTATTAGGATAGGACCTAATCCAATATGACTGAAAAAAGAGGAAAATTTGTCCACAGAGTTGGAAGCACACACAAGGAAAACACCACGTGAGGGTAAAAGCAGAGATGGGGGTGATGCATCTACAAGTCCCAAAGAATGTAAAAGATTGCTAGCAAATTACCAGAAGCAGGAGAGAGCCCTGGAACAGATTTCTCCTCACAGTCCTTAAAAGGAAGCAACCCTGCCAACATCTTGATCTTGGACTTCCTTCAGAACTATGAGGCAGTAAACTTCTGTTGTGAGCCATTCAATTTCTGGTACTGTTATGGCATCCATAAAGAATGAATACAGGGGCTAGCAGATTGGAGGTGTGGTTAACAAAATATTGGCACTAGAAGAAACCCTAGAAACTGTATAGTTGACATAGGAAACACTACTGTACTGTATACTTAATGTTTGCTTAGAGATAGATCCTAAATGTTCTGACCACAGAAAAACGAGAGCAGCAGCAAAACTATGTGATGACTATGTTAATTATTGTGGAGAAAAGAGAGATCAGACTGTTACTGTGTCTATGTAGAAAGAAGTAGACATAAGAAACTCCATTTTGTTCTGTTATTGAGATGCTGTTAATCTGTGACCCTACCCCCAACCCTGTCCTTGCAAGAGACATGTGCTGTGGTGACTCAAGGTTTAACGGATTTTGGGCTGTGCAGGATGTGCTTTGTTAAATAAGTGCCTAAAGGCAGCTTGCTGGTTAAAAGTCATCACCATTCTCTTAATCTCAAGTACCCTGGGACCTCTGCCTAGGAAAGCTAGGTATTGTCCAAGGTTTCTCCCCATGTGATAGTCTGAAATATGGCCTCGTGGGAAGGGAAAGACCTGATCGTCCCCCAGCCTGACACCCGTGAAGGGTCTGTGCTGAGGAGGATTAATATAAGAGGAAAGAAGGCCTCTTGGCAGTTGACATAGAGAAAAGCATCTGTCTCCTGCCCGTCCCTGGGCAATGGAACTCTGTTGGTGTAAAACCCGATTGTATGTTCTATTTACTAAGATGGGAGAAAACCACCTTAGGACGAAAGGTGGGATGTGCTAGTGGCAATGCTGCTTTTTATGCACTAAAAAGGTTTATGGAGATGTTTGCATATGCATATCAAGGCACAGCACTTTTCCTTAAACTTATGTCACAGAGATCTTTATTCATATGTCTTACTGCTGACCTTCTCCCTACAATGATTCTATTATCCTGCCACTTCCACTTTTCTAAGATGGTAAAGATAATGATCAGTAAATACTGAGGGAATTTATTCAGAGACTGGTGCCGGTGTGGGTCCTGTGTATGCTGAGCGCAGGTCCCCTGGGCCCACTTTTTCTTTCTCTATACTTTGTCTCTGTGATCTCATTTCTTTTCTCAAGTCTCTCATTCCACCTAATGAGAAATGCCCACAGGTGTGGAGGGGCAGGCCACCCCTTCAAATTATCTTGATTGCGGTGATAATTTCATGGTATATATGTATACTAAATCATCAGGTTGTACACCTTAAATACAGTCATGTACCATATAATGTTTCAGATATGCGAGGGACCAGATATGTGAGTCGCCCCGTGAGATTACAATACCATATGTTCACCGTACCTTTTCTATGTTCAGCTATGTTTAGATATACAAATACTTACCATGGTGTTACAGTTGCCAGTAGCATTCAGTGCAGTGACATGCTGTACAGTCTGGTAGCCTAGGAGCAAAAGATTAGGTGTGTAGTAGGCTACACCATCTAGGTTTATGTAAGTACACTCTACAATGTTTGTAAAATGATGAAGTAGCCTAATATTGCATTTCTCAGAATGTATCTCTGTCATTAAGAGACGCATGGCTATATATACAGTATTTTTTAAAATTGTGTCATTGAGACCTCTTATATTACCAGTGAATAACTGAGGCCTAGAAAGGTCAAATGAATTAATTGCTTGAGGTCACCTAGCTAGCATGTGGCAAGGCTGAGACTAGAGCCTCTGTCTTTTGACCCTTGGTCTGTGCTTTTCCTGTACTTTTTGCTCCTGTGCAAAGTTACCATGTAGCATGCACATAGAAACACAGATTAGAAATACACAGAAGAAGATAATCACGTA
This sequence comes from Mandrillus leucophaeus, assembly GCF_000951045.1. Taxonomy (NCBI): domain Eukaryota; kingdom Metazoa; phylum Chordata; class Mammalia; order Primates; family Cercopithecidae; genus Mandrillus; species Mandrillus leucophaeus. The sequence continues at coordinate 2,387,941 of NW_012105908.1, forward strand.
ACTTAGAAAGTGAGTTTTGAAAAGGTGTAGCCCTATTCCTTTTCTAAAATTAATCTAACTGAAATTGTATTTTAGATTAACTTTGCTACTTGAAAAATGCTAAGTGGCTGCCTGAGAGCAATGAAATTTCTTCCTCTACTGTGCTCCTCAGGGCAGGTAGCCCTTATCATTGTTTTCCAAACCACTAGTCATTAACATTTATGAGGTGCCTGTGGAGTATCTGGCTCTCCTAGTGTCTCAGCTCTCTGGACAGTCAGAGGGGTGGCTGCTTTCTGCCCTTGGTCACAAGACAATGCCCCATTGCGCTTGCTTATCCAGAAGATCAATCAGGAAGAGAAACAATCAATGGACTGAACTGCATTTTCTGTTGCCTGACTTAGCTTAGATGTATTTCTCCTCTCCCTCCAATCGCTCCCACTAAGTCCAAGGATGTTTGCAAATGTCCTAAGGAATATTGGAGTAGCTAGGATCTGGCATTTTTTTTTTATAGCCATAGCTCGAGATAAAGCCCAACTGCAAAATAAATAAATAAAAAAGTAAGAGTTGCAAATGAAAATGCCTTCAAAGCCATGAAATATAAAGTAATTGTAAGTTTGCATATTAACTATGTTGGCATATTCTTCACTTCCTCAAGGAAATATGCTCTATCCCATTTTTAAAAATCATAAATATATATTTTAACTTTTTATTGGAGTTTGACACACATACAGAAAAGTAAAAAAATCATACTAATCAACCTGATGATTTTTCACAAAGTAAAAATCATGAAGAAGCAACAGATTAAGAAACATAACATCATTTCCAAGGTATAATGGATTAAAAATGGGTTTTTAATTTTTAACACCATAGTGTTAAAAATTTTTGTCTGTTTTGGAAACTTATACAAGTGGAATCATACAGTATATACTATTTTGCTTCTGTTTTTCTCAACATTGTGTCGTATATTTGTGATTTCTTCACTCTCATTGCTAAATAGTATGCCATTGTATGAATATATCACAATTCAGTACATTTCAGTTTTTTTTTTTTTTTTTTTTGCTATTACAATCAGTGCTACTATCAACATTTTTGTACATATCCTTTGGTGGACAAATGTATGCATTTCTGTTGAGTGCTACTGAAGAGTGGAAAGCTGGGCCATTGGGGATGCATGTGTTCAACTGTAGTAGCTACAACAAAACAGTTTCCCAAAGTGATTATACAAATTTACACTCCAACTGGCAGTGTAATAACCTCTTCAATCTTTCAGGCTCTTGCCAACATTTGGGATTTTTCAGTTAGTTTCTTTTTAACCATTCTGGTGCATGTGTAGTGGTATCACATTAATGGTTTTGATATGCTAATTTTAGTGATGATTAATAAAATTGAGCATCTTCTCATGTGTGTATTGACTGTAGATCCTCAACATGAAGGGCATGCTCAAGTGTTTTGCCTATTTTTCTCTAGGAATTTTACCATTGTAATATTAATTTGTAGTTTTAAAATATATGAATATATATTTTGTGGCTTGTTTTTTCACTTGGTTAATCACATATTTTGGTGAACAAATATTCTTAATTTAAATAGAGTCCAATTTATCCATCCCATCTGCGTCTGTGCTGATGAGGTGACTCAAGGTAGAAAGACCAAGTTGACATGAGAGTTGGAACTTTCAGGCCTATCCTCCACCATTTGGAAAGAGTGGAGGGGAGGGAGCTGGAGATTGGACTCAGTAAATACTCTTGACAGTGAGGCTCAGAGAGCTTCCAGGTGGGTGAACACACCACAGTGCTTGGAAGGTGTTGCACCCAAGAGGGTAAGGAGGCTCTCGCTGTGTGACCCCCTCACTCTGTACCTTGCCATGTGCATTGCTTCCATTTGGTTCTTCCTGCATTGTATCCTTTATAATAAACCAGTAAATGTAAGTTTAAAAGTGTAAATAAGTGAGTTCTGTGAGCAGCTCTAGAAAAGTTTTAAACCCGAAGAGGGGTGGTGGAAACACTTGCTTTACAGTTGATTGATCAGAAGTACAGGTGGCTCAGGTCTTGAAACTGGTGTCTGAAGTAGGAACAGTCTTGTCCTATCGAGTCTCTTACTTTATGGAGTCTGTACTAACTCTGGGTAGATAGTGTCAGAATTGGATTGAATTTTTGGACACCAGCTAGTATCTACAGAATCAGAGAATAGGTTGTTGGTGTCAGAGAAAACACCCCAGAGAACAAAACTGTCATCATTTCCTCTTGTCTTCTTACTATTTGTAAGATCTGAAAGGGTGCTACTTTTGTATGTTTCTGTTATTGGCAATTTATGCTCACTCTATTTTTTTCTGATCCATCTTCCTAAAAGTTTATCCATTTTATTAATACTTCAATTAAAAAACTTTTATGTTATTGATTTTCTGTATTGAATAACTGGATTTTATTCCATTAATTTTTATTCCTAATTTATTGTTTTCTTCCTACTGTTCTACTTTTTATTATGGGGGAGAGTTAATTTGTTGAATTTTTATCTAAATTCCTAAATTGAATTCTCACATCATTAATTTTGAACCTTTCTTCTGATCTAATATGTTACTCAAATGTTATAATTTTTTTTTTCTAAGTATGGCTTTAACTGCACTCCACAATTTTTATTATATCTGATATTTACTATCAGGTTCAAAAATTATTTGTTTTTTCATTGCAATTTATTGTTGATCCATGGAACAATTTAAGATTATATTGCCTCACTGCCAGACACTCGGGGATGATTTCAACAGAGAATATTCTCTGGATAATTTTGGTTCTTCGAAAATTTGCTTTATAGCCCAGCATGTTGCTAATTTTGGTAAATGTTACATGTGCATGTGAAAAGCATGCATATTCTGCAATTGATGTGCATAGTATTCTGTATATGCCAAGTGTGTCAAGTGTGTTCATCGTGCTGTCGTCATAGCCTTTATCTTACTATAATGTTTCTGTTGAAGTCATAAAATATTTTTGTGTTTTTATTTTAATTTCTATGACCTTGTCTGTCATATCTTATTTTATTGTTATTTAATGCTTTCCCTGACTTATAGTCTAATAAAATTACTTTCATCAATTCTCTGAGCATGCTGAAATCTTACAATAGTTTAGAAACCTTACAATAGTTTAACTCCATTCATCTACATTCTGCCTCTCACATTATTGCCATCATATATTATATTTTTATTACATTTTGAACTCTTTAGCACGTTACTATTGTTTTGTATAGCCTACTTTAATTTCTATTTATCCACATATTTACAACTTTCTGCTGAGACAGCCGAATGCCTGGGCAGATAAAAAGGGGTCCCCAGAGAATCTCCGACCCAACCCACAAGTATTTACATCAAATGCTTTTGTGCAGATGAGGAAACCTGGCCAGGACTTGACATGGCATGCGCACAGTGGACGGGAGCTGGACATGCGCACTGAGGGAAGTGGGTGGAGCCATGGGGAATTCCTGCCTTCAGCAGGGAGGAGCCTGTTCTCTTCAGCTGGTGTGCTAACCTGGGAATCTGTGAGGAGGAGGGTCTGTTAGCAGAACTCCATGTCACTTTCCTGAGAGTTTTTTGTTTTTTTTTTCCTTTTTGCCCAATATATTCCTCTGTTTCCTTTTTGCCCAATATATTCCTCTGTTTCTGCCGTCGTTTCTGTCAATAAACCAGCCCAATTTTGTTTTCTTTCATCTAAGCTGCCTGTTTTCTCTGGCTATCTTTGAGATTTTTCTCTCTTTGGTGTTTAACAGTTTTGCAATGATGTGACTAAGTGTAGATTTAAGAGTGTTTTTGTGTTCTTGGTGTTTATGAAACTTCTTGAATATATGGGTTGACAGCCTCCATCCGATTTTGAAGATTATAGGCAAGCATCTCTTCAATATTGCTTCCACCTCATTCTTTGTATTACCATTTGAGGACACTGATCATGTGTATTTTAGAACTTTAAAATCTCTCCCGTAGATTACTTATGTTGTTTTATACATTTTGAAATGTTTTTATCCTTTAATTTGCATATTTTCTATCTTCCTGTTCAGTAACATCATTTATTCAGGTGAGCCCAACCTAATGATCTCTTGAATTGTCAATTTTAAATATAATTTCTCTTTGATTTTTACAATATAGTCTACTTTTTCTCTAAAATTCTCTTAGTTTTTGTACATTGATTGTAACTGTTTTAAAATGTGTGTCTGATAAATCTAATGCCTGGATCACTTGTTGGCTTATTTCTGTGTCCTATTTTATTTTCTTAATAATGCTTCTTGGTATGCATTGTAATTGTTTTGCCTTTCATTTTTATTTTTTAGTAACTAATATTAGTAACAATAATGACTGAATGGCCTGAAGACTAAAGGTATTATTTTATTTTATTAATTTTTATCTTTAATTCTTACAGGTACATAATGGTTGTCTATGTTTATGGGGTACATGCGATGCTTTGATACAGGCATTCAATGTATAATAATCAAATCAGGGGAATTAGGGTACCCATTGCCTCAAGCCTTTATCATTTCTTTGTGTTAGGAACATTCCATACTTTTTAATTTAATGCTGGACATTTTGTATGACCAGAAGAATATGTTCATAGAAATAATTAATTTTAGGTTATGGTAGGCAGTTAGAGCAGGGGAAAATCACCTTACTCCAGTCAGCGATAGAAATGAGTCTAGACTGGACTGTAGTGTTTTAAAGGTCTTGACTGTTTTTAGTTTGCTCCCAGGATGTTGTCCTTCAAAGGTTGTATCTGAGAGCCAGGGTATTTGCTGGGACTTCATGTCCTTGATGAGCTCTGAAATTAAATTTTTGTCTCCCTAACACAATGAGACTGCTGATAGTTCTGCCTAGCTTCTCAGCCTGCAGGCCTGCACGTTCTTCTGGCCTCTTTAGCTTCGAGTCGTGCTCTGTTCATGAATCAGCAAATACCTCAAAGAGAAAAAGCAGAAAACATTTTTGGTTTTACTTCTCTGCCCTTCCATTTTGTCTGGAACATCTGAACCTTAAGCTCTAGCGTTTTAGTATGATGCTTGCAATTGAATTTTTTAAATTTTGCACAGTTTTTCCAGTTGCACTTGGAAGGAATATTCTTTTACTGAAAGCTACGGGTTTGCATAACCGGAAGTTATGTTCTAAAGTCTTTTAAATGATGTTAGCCACATTGAGGTATCCATTAGCATTTTGCGCTTTTCTGCCTCAACTAAGGGATATAGTAAATGAATGTCATTTGTGGTTCTTTATATGTAACTTAATTCATAACCTATTTGAAGTTCATTTAAAGCTGCCATATACTAGTTGATACTATTACATGGAATTTTTATAACTATTGGTTTTAAAAATTATTTTCCTTTAAAAGATAATCTAGGACATCTTATGTAATACATCTTATACAGTAAATGTTTCCTGAAGAGGTTCAAAAACCCAGAAGTCTCTTTTTATTTTAGTTTTGAAAGAATCTAGCAAGTACTATAAACTGAAACATATACAAAACCCATGCATTTATTTAACTGTTTAGTGGCAAACTCCTCACAATTCATAATTAGCTCTAATACATGTTTCTTCAGCAAATTTGCTATGTTTCTTACAGTAATATTTGCTAAGACATGCATTTCAGTTTGGTATCATAGTGTATTCTGGATATTATTTGAACTGTGATTACTGTTTCAGGAAAGGTAACTATCTCTTCTGTGGTGTGTGGCTTTAAATCTCTTACTATTTGGCGGAAAACCTCCAAAGAAGTAGCCCAACATTTCCCACTGTGTTTCATGGAATTTTGTTAAGTCTGAGATGAATGGAAACATTTAGTTTTTTTTTCTTTAACATGTTCTGATTGCGTTATCTTAAAACTTTAGATCTTGATAATAATAAATTTTTATATAATAGCTATTATTTCAAGGTATATTATACACTTAGAGTTTCAACATCAATGGCAGTGTGCATGATTCCATATTTTACATACTCTTCTTAATTGTTTCACCCTTTTTTACAGACTTTCTGTGATATCTGATTAAACTCTTATAGTTTTATACCATAATAAGGTTATAAACAATACAGGAGCAGAATTTAATATCAGCACAATTATTGTTTTGGGGTACATGCTACTAATTCATAGATTCTCCTGCTATTTGAATGATAGGGTAATTAACATCTTAATATTTTTATCACATTAGCTGTATACTTGTAGTCAATTGATGTAGTGACTAGATTGAATTGGAATGACAATGGTTCTACATTCCCTGGAGAAAATCTTGAGAAGTCTGGTCCCCACCTTTAGCAGTTGGCCTGTTCCAATGATATGAAACTTTGACTGCTAAGGTGCAATAAAACAGAGCTGTTTCTGCCTTGATGAATGGAGTGAGGCATAGGAAACATCCTCAGAGTGGCTCCCATCACTATCATTGGAAAATTTCATAATTTTGATTGTTAAGATCGACATGTGGTAGTTTCCATGATTTTAGTCAAGGCCTTTAACAAAAAATGCCATGTGAGCTAGTATGTTTATTAATGACATTTCATAATTTAATTTAGCATTCATTTTTCACTGATGGGCAGGGATAAGCCCTGCCTTAGATTCTGCAAGTTTCTGAGGCATCTTGCCTCAGAAATAGACCTAGGGTCTCTATTTTAAGCATATTACATATGTTAACTTCTTTTTTTTTTTTTTTTTTTTTTTTT